>NW_019155075.1:4709-7745 GCF_002288905.1 Enhydra lutris kenyoni | reverse complement strand
GAAGCAGAAGCAGCAGAGGCAGTATGAGACCCAGAAGAAGAAGCAGAAGCAGAAAAAGAAGCAAAAGCAGAAATAGAAGAAGCAGAAGAAGCAGCAGAAGCAGAAAGAGAACCAGAAGAAGAAGCAGAAGCAGAATAAGAAGCAAAAGCAGAAGTAAGAGAAGCAGAAGAAGTAGCAGAAGCAGAACGAGAACCAGAAGAAGGAGAAGCTGAAGCAGAAGCAGAAGCAGAAGCAGCAGAAGCAGAATCAGCAGAGGTAGAATGAGAACCAGAAGAGGAGAAGCAGAAGCAGAAGCAGCAGAGGTAGAACGAGAACCAGAAGAGGAAGGAGAAAGAAGAAGACGCAAGAGCAGAAGTAGAAGAAGCAGAAGAAGCAGCAGAAGCAGAACGAGAATCAGAAGAAGGAGAAGCAGAAGCAGAAGCAGCAGAGGCAGTATGAGAAGGAGAAGAAGAAGCAGAAGAGGAAGCAAAAGCAGAACTAGAGGATGCAGCAGAAGAAGCAGAAGCAGAATAAGAACGAGAATAAGGAGAAGCTGAAGCAGAAGCAGCAGAAACAGAAACAACGGAGGCAGAAAGAGAATGAGAAGAGGAAGCAAAAGCAGAAGACGCAAAAGCAGAAGTAGAAGAAGCAGAAGAAGCAGCAGAAGAAGAACGAGAACCATAAGAAAGAGAAGCAGAAGCTGAAGCAGAAGCAGCAGAAGCAGAAGCAGCAGAGGCAGTACGAAAACCAGAAGAGGAAGCAGAAGCAGAATAAGCAGCAAAAGCAGAAGTAGAAGAAGCAGAAGAAGCAGCAGAAGCAGAACAAGAACCAGAAGAAGAGAAGCAGAAGCAACAGAAGCAGAAGCAGCAGAGGAAGTATGAGAACCAGAAGAAGCAGCAGAAGCAGAAGAAGAAGCAAAAGCAGAAGTAGAAGAAGCAGAAGAAGCAGAATGGGAACCAGAAGAAGTAGAAGCTGAAGCAGAAGCAGCAGAAGCAGAAGCAGCAAAGGCAGTACGAGAACCAGAAGAAGCAGCAGAAGCAGAAGAAGAAGCAAAAGCAGAAGTAGAAGAAGCAGAAGCAGAAAGAGAACCAGAAGAAGGAGAAGCTGAAGCAGAAGCAGCAGGAACAATAAACAGCAGAGACAGAACCAGAACCAGAACCAGAAGAGGAGGCAGAAGCTAAGAAAATGCAGAAGTAGAAGAAGCAGCAGAAGCAGAAGGAGAACCAAAAGAAGGAAAAGCAGAAGCACAAGCAGCAGAAGCAGAAGCAGCAGAGGCAGAACGAGAACCAGAAGAAGGAGCAGAAGCAGAACAAGCAGCAAAAGCAGAAGTAGAAGAAGCAGCAGAAGCAGAATGAGAACCAGAAGAAGGAGAAGCTGAAGCAGAAGCAGCAGGAACAGAAGCAGCAGAGGCAGAACGAGAACCACAAGAGGAAGCAGAAGCAGAAGAAGCAGCAAAAGCAGAAGTAGAAGAAGCAGAAGAAGCAGCAGAAGCAGAACGAGAACGAGAAGAAGGGGAAGCTGAAGCAGAAGCAGCAGAGGCAGAACGAGAACCAGAAGAAGCAGCAGAAGCAGAATAAGAAGCAAAAGCAGAAGTAGAAGAAGCAGAAGAAACAACAGTAGCAGAACGAGAACCAGAAGAAGGAGAAGCAGAAGCAGAAGCAGCAGAAGCAGTAGCAGCAGAGGCAGTATGCGACCCAGAAGAAGGAGCAGAAGCAGAATAAGAAGCAAAAGCAGAAATAGGAGAAGCAGAAGAAGCAGCAGAAGCAGAAGGAGAACCAGAAGAAGAAGCAGAAGCAGAATAAGAAGCAAAAGGAGAAGCAGAAGAAGCAGCAGAAGCAGAACGAGAATGAGAAGAAGGGGAAGCTGAAGCAGAAGCAGCAGAGGCAGAATGAGAACCAGAAGAAGAAGCAGAAGCAGAATAAGAAGCAAAAGCAGAAGTAGAAGAAGCAGAAGAAACAGCAGTAGCAGAACCAGAACCAGAAGAAGGAGAAGCAGAAGCAGAAGCAGCAGAAGCAGAAGCAGCAGAGGCAGTATGAGACCCAGAAGAAGAAGCAGACGCAGAAAAAGAAGCAAAAGCAGAAATAGAAGCAGAAGCAGCAGAAGCAGAAGGAGAACCAGAAGAAGGAGAAGCAGAAGCAGAACCAGCAGAAGCAGCAGAAACAGAAGCAGAAGAAGTAGATGAGGATGGAGGAGGAGGAGGAGGAGGAGGAGGAGGAGGAGGAGGAGGAGGAGGAGAAGCAGCAGCAGAAAAATCAGAAGCAGAAGCAGAAGAAGAAGACGACGATGATGACGACGAAGAAATAGAAAAAGAAGAAGCAGAAGAAGAAAAGCAGAAGAATCAGAGCGGAAGCAGAAGAAGCAGAAGCAGACAAAACAGAAGCAGAAGCAGAAGAAGCAGATGCAGAAGCAGAAACAGAATAAGCAGAAGCAGAAAAAGCGAAAACAGCAGCAGAAGAAACAGAAGCAGAAGAATTAGCAGAATCAGAAGTAGAAGAAGCAGAAGAAGAAGCAGCAGAAGAAGCTGCAGCAGAAACAAAAGCAGAACCAGAAGAAGAAGCTGGAGCAGAAGAAGAAGATGAGGACGATGACGAAGAAGAAGCAGAAGCAGTAGCAGAAGCAGCAGAAGCAGCAGAGGCAGAAGAAGAAGCAGAAGAAGAAGCAAACACAGAAGTAGAAGAAGCAGAAGAAGCAGCAGAAGCAGAACGAGAACCAGAAGAAGAAGCAGAAGCAGAAGGAGAAACAAAAGCAGAAGTAGAAGAAACAGAAGAAGCAGCTGAAGCAGAACGAGAACCAGAAGGAGTAGAAGCAGAACCAGAACCAGACAAAGCAGCAGAAGCAGAAGCAGAACCAGACAAAGCAGCAGAAGCAGAAGAAGATGAGGACAGCGAAGAAGGAGAAGGAGGAGGAAGAGGAGGAGGAGGAGAAGGTGAAGGAGGAGGAGGTGGAGGAGGAGGAGGTGGAGGAGGAGGCAGAAGAGAAGCAGCAGAAGACTCAGAAGCAGAAGCAGACGAAACAGAAGCAGAAGCAGAGGAAGCAGATCAAAAGCAGAAGAAGCAG
>NW_019155074.1:0-7773 GCF_002288905.1 Enhydra lutris kenyoni | reverse complement strand
ATATATATATATATATATATATATATATATATATATATGTAAAGGTAAGCCACTTTCAGACATACGAAATGCTCCCTTTTAGGGGTACTGTGCCAGAGACTATGACTAAGTGTTTTCATATTCTGTTCTACATTCGACAGGAGCACCCATATTTCATTCTCCATAAGATGTTACTGAGATCTTGGATAACACTGTCCTTCCATTCGTGTGCTGCGAACAGGATTTGTTTAAGAAGCTCTAAATCGCAAGCATATCCCAGCAGCTCTTTGCTTTTCCTAATACAAGCTACTTCCCATTCTCTGCCACCATTACCAACATTCTCGTTCAAGGAGATATTAAGAGACACAGTAAATTATTCACTTTTCAGAATTCGCTTAGTGCTTGAATTAATATGTTTTAGAAAGCAGGTTTGCTTCAGCCCCTTATGACTCTATTACTTAGAAGGAAATCTCCCTAATTTAATAGTCAATTTGCATACATGTATAAATGCATGGACTTTATTTTTTTTTTGTAAGATTTTATTTATTTATTTGACAGAGAGAGATCACAAGTAGGCAGAGAGGCAGGCAGAGAGAGAGCGGGGAAGCAGGCTCCCCGCTGAGCAGAGAGCCAGATGCGGGGCTCGATTCCAGGACCCTGAGATGACCTGAGCTGAAGGCAGAGGCTTAACCCACTGAGCCACCCAGGCGCCCCTAAATACATGGATTTTAAAGCAACTTTGGGATTAAGAGAATTTTGTTGTCATTATTGCATAACTTAAAGGAATTTTGGATCTATTTTAAGAATGGTAACAAGGCAAGAATCTAATGATAACACATTCTTTAGAACCAAGAATCTAATGATAATAAATACATTCTTTAAAATCAAGTCTGTAAACGGCCAGATAAAGGATGTCTTTAACATCATGGCCTCAGCTGAGGACATACCTTCTCCATCATCTGTCAAAACTAGGGCTAAGCTCTGCCTGTCTTGCAGTTATTTGTCCATTTCCATTCATTCCTTAAAATATTCTGAATTGTTGTTACATACAAAAGAGTATCTGTGATATGATGTAAATATAAATAATATAAATAATTTAAAGCACGACAATAAAGTGACCACCTGTGAGCTTCCCATCCAGCTTAAGACAATGTTAGTAAAATAGAAGCTCCCTGTGTCCCTCCTCAACCACATGGCCATTTCTTCTGAAATGCAGTGTTGTGTCTATCATTCCCATGCTTTTCTTTTAGTTTCATCAAATTTATAGCGCAAGGTAACATATTCAAAATTTGGCTTTTAAATTGTATGGACATGGTACTGTATTACAGGCATTCTTCTGCAACTTATTTTCCATGCAACATTGTTTCTGAAATAATCTGTGTTGGGCACCTGGTGGCTCAGTCCTTAAGCGTCTGCCTTCGGTTGGGGTTATGATCCCGGGGTCCTGGGATTGAGTCCCCCTTTGGGCTCCCTGCTCTGTGGGGAGCCTGCTTCTCCCTCTGTCTCTGTCTCTGTCTCTCTCTGTCTCTCATGAATAAATAAATAAAATCTTTTTAAAAAAAATTTAAAAAGATGAAATCATCCTTGTTGACGTGTATAGTTCTATTTTAATGATTTTCACTTGGGCAGAGTGTTGCATTGCATAAAGAAGCCACAATTTATCAGTTCTCTGGGTGATGGGCACTTTCTCCCTTGATTTTTATACTGAACAGTTTTTTTTTTTTTTTTTCACTTTTTAAAAAAAGATTTTATTTATTTGAGAGAGAGAG
The DNA here is from genome assembly GCF_002288905.1 of Enhydra lutris kenyoni. NCBI lineage: Eukaryota > Metazoa > Chordata > Mammalia > Carnivora > Mustelidae > Enhydra > Enhydra lutris. Next base: position 6,025 of record NW_019155074.1, on the reverse strand, counting down.
AGTGAGAGAGAGCATTAGAGGGGAGAAGGTCAGAGGGAAAAGCAGACTCCCCGCAGAGCTGGGAGCCCGATGCAGGACTCGATCCTGGCACTCTGGGATCATGACCTGAGCCAAAGGCAGTGGCTTAACCAACTGAGTCACCCAGGAGCCCTCATTTTTTTTTTTTTCAAGTAAGCTCTGTGCCTAATCTGGGGCTTGAAATCAAGACCTTGAGATCAAGAGTCGCATGCTCTATTGAAGGAGCCAGCCAGGCACCCCTGCTTTGAACAGTTTTATACAGGCCTCTCAGCACGTATTTGTGAGGGTTTCTTTGGGCATATACTCCAGGAGTAGGATTGCTTGCTTATAAGATTCTGTAATTATATAGGTAAAAAATATTTATATACACAAAATTATATGTATTTATATTATATATTTATAGTATACATTTACATCTGTATAAATGTATAATTAAACGTTACATGTATAATTGTTATATATTTATATATGTATATTATGTAATATACATATATAAATTATGTAATTCCAAAAGTGGTTGCCAATTTACACTCCCACCAGCAGTGTACAAATGATATTGCCTTTTAATTTTTTACCCATCTAAAGAGAATACAAATGTTATCACAATATGGCTTAAATTTGCATTTCTCTGAACGTTTTTCATCTACTTATTAGCTATTTATATATTTTCTCCTATGAAATGAAATGCCTGTCTTTGTCATTTGACCACATTCTTTCAGTTGGTTTATTTCCCTCTATTTGATTTTTAGGAGTTCTCTATGTATGTTATATACAAATTATTTGGTGACTATATGTAAAGCATTTATCTTCATGTTTGAGGCTTGTCTTTGTACTCTTGGCATTGCCTTTTTTCATTGAAATTTCAAAATTTTAACAGTTAAATTTATGAATCTTTTCCTTAGAGATTGTGCTTTTTGATATTTTACATCCTTGTCTATGCCAGAGCTGTAAAGATATTTTTGTTTTAAATGGTTTTTTTTAAATATTTTATTTATTTGTTTGACAGAGAGAGGGAGAGANTTTTTTTTAAATATTTTATTTATTTGTTTGACAGAGAGAGGGAGAGAAGCAGGTAGAGGGAGAGGGAGAAGCAGGTCCCCCACCAAGTAAGAGGACTCCAGGATTATGACCTGAGCTGAAGGCAGACACTTAACCGACTGAGCCACCCAAGTATCAAATTATTGAGTTTTGTTATCATGAACTTTTTATCCATCTACTTACTTAAATATATTCATTGTTATTATTATATTATTATTATTTTAATTTAAGTAGGCTCCATGTACAACATGGGGCTCAAACTCCCGACCTGGAGATCAAGAGTGTCATCCTCTACTGACTGAGCCAGCCAGACATCCCTTTTTTCCTTATTTTTTATTACTTACTATGTTTCATTAAAATTTTAAGAGGTTTTCTTCACAAACATCCTAAATATCTTTCATTAAGATTTTGTTCATTTATATATATATTTTTAAAAATTTTATTTATTTGACAGACAGAGATCACAGTAGGCAGAGAGGCAGGCAGAGAGAGAGGAGGAAGCAGGCTCCCCGCTGAGCATAGAGCCCGATGTGGGGCTCGATCCCAGGACTCTGGGATCACGACCGGAGTTGAAGGCAGAGGCTTTAACCCACTGAGCCACCCAGGTGCCCCTGTCCATTTATATTTTTGATGCTACTATGAACAGGATCTCATAAATCATCTTTTTTTTCTGTCACTGGTATATAGAAATGCAGTTGCAAACTTGCTAAATTCTCCTATTCTTATAATTTGTAGGTTATTTTTTTCCTACATAATCATAGACTCTAATAATGACAATTTCATTCTTCCTTTCTGTATTCCTTTCTGTGTCCAGCAAATAACCTCAAACATAGTGGCTTGGAACAGCATGCACATTATCTCCCAGTTTCTGTGGGTCACTTAACTGGGTCCCCTCTTCAAGGTCTCAGAAGGCTGCAGTCAAGGAGTCTGCTAGGTTCGGTGACTTTTCAGAGCTTGGGGTCCTCTTCCAAGATTGGCGGGAGAATTCAGCGGTCGGAGGCTGTAGAACTGAGATCTCCATTTTGTTGCTGGCTGTCAGGCAGGAGTTGCCTTCTGCTCCCGGGGAAACTGCACGTGGCCTGTTCATAGGCCTTTTCATGACATGGCAGCTTCTTCAAAGCCAGTAGAATTCTCACCCAGTTGGCTAACAAGGAGTCTTATGTAATGTAATGTAATCACAGGAGGGACGAATTTCATCACTTTTGCCTAGGACGTAACTCAGTTGTGGGAGTGACTACCCCATCACCTTTGCCATAGAAGCAAATCTCAGGCTCTGTTCAGAAAGGGTGTGATTCACTGAGGATTAGTTTGGAATGAATTTCTAATTCTAATAGCTTATATATATATATTTTCTTGCTACACTTATAAGTTAGGCCCCCATATAATTTTTTAGAGATTTTTACTTATTTATTTGAGAGGGACAGAGAGGGAGAGAGCATGAGAGATGGAGGGAGAAGCAGACTCCCTGCTGAGCAGGGGGCCTGATGCGGGGGTCCATCCCAGGACCCTGGGATCTTGACCTGAGCTGAAGGCACACGATTAACTGACTGAGCCACCTAGGCACCACCCCCGCCCCCCTTTTTAAAAGATTTTATTTATTTGAGAGAGAGAGAGAGAGAGAGCATGTATGCATGTGTGAGTGAGGGGAGGGGCAAGGGGGAGGGAAGGGGAGAGGGGGCGAATCTCAGGCAGACTCATGCTGAGCACAGTGCCCACGTGGGGCTCAATCTCATGACCCTGAGCCAAAACCAAGGGTCAGAAGTTTAACCGACTGAGCTACCCAGACGCCCCTGCATTCTTTATTATTTTTTCCCCATTGTTAAACCTCTCTTGCATTCCAGGAATAAACTCAGTTTGACTATTATTTCTTTCCTATTCATTGCTGGATTTAGTTTGCCATGTTGTTTGGTTTTTCAAATGTGCCTTCATGATTATGATTAACCTTTGTTAATTCTAGTCTCTTGAAATTAATTTGAGGTTTGTTTGTTCTTTTTCTGTGCTTTAGAATAATTTGTGTAAGAATTACCTTTCTTCTTTTTTTTTTTTAAGATTTGACAGTGATCACTGGTAGGCAGAGAGGCAGGCAGAGAAAGAGAAGGAAGCGGGCTCCCCGCTGAGCAGAGAGCAGATGTGGGGTTTGATCCCAGGACCCTGAGATCATGACCTGAGCGGAAGGCAGAGTCTTTAACCCACCGAGCCACCCAAGCTCCCCAAGAATTACCTTTCTTCTGAAGGCTTAAAACTCTCCTGAGAAATAGTCTGAAGTTGTTGCTTTCTTGCTCGGAAGTTTTTTTTTTTTTTTTTTTAAATTATCTCTATGCCCAGTGTGGGGCTGGAACTCACGACCCTGGGATCAAGAGTTTCATGCTCTACCGAGCCAGTCAGGTGCCCCTTTCTAGGAAGATCTTTAAACTAGGCATCCAATTTCTTTCTTTCTTTTTTTTTAAAGGCATGTAGATGCTCTTTTATTTTATTATGTTTTTAAGATTATTTATTTATTTATTTGACAGACAGAGATCACAAGTAGGCAGAGAGGCAGGCAGAGAGAGAGGAGGGGAAGCAGGCTCCCTGCTGAGCAGGGAGCCTGATGTGGGGCTTGATCCCAGGACCCTGAGATCATGACCTGAGCCGAAGGCAGAGGCTTTAACCACTGAGCCACCCAGGTGCCCCGAAATCCAATTTCTTTAAGTTATTAAGTTATCATTTTAAAAATAAGGTCTCTAATAATGTCTGTCAGACTATTTTTTTCTGATGTGAGTCTAGCCACAACCAGATTAACACTTGTCCATTTTTCCCATTTACTTTCAAACTTCTGGTATTCTTGTTTTAGCGTGTCTCTGCCAAAGAGCATTATCACTTGACATTTTAAAAAATTCATCCTGGGCGCCTGGGTCACTCAGTTATTTAAGTCACTCAGTTAGTCACTCTGCCTTCAGTTCAGGTCATGATCCCAGGGTCCGGGGATCAGGGTCCCGGGATTGAGCCCTGAGTCCAGGTCCCTGCTCAGTGGGGAGTCTGTTTTTCCCCCTACACTTCCCCCTGCTCATCTCTCTCTTAATCAATTGGTTGAGGGTCTGCCTTCAGCTCAGGTCATGATCCCAGGGTCCTGGGATCAAGGGCTGCTTTGGACTCCCTGCTTGGTCGGGAGTCTGCTGTTCCCTGTTCCTCTGCCCATCCCCCCCTGCTAGTGCACTCACGCTCTCTCTCTCTCTCTCAGATAACAAAAATAAAAAAAAAAAATTCATCTTCACATATCCTATTATTGTCATATATTTTAATCACTCCCATAAGACATTTTACTATTTTATAATTAACTTAGATATTTATCACTTTGCTATTTTTTTTTATATTTCATACCTAAAATGTGGGATTATGTCCTTTTCAGTTAAAGCACATCTTTAGGATTTTTATGGTCTGCTGATAGCCAATTACTTTCATCTAACAAATGTATTTAACCCTCATTTTTTAAAAAAGATTTTATTTATTTACTTGACAGACAGAAATCACAAGTAGGCAGAGAGGCAGGCAGAGAGATCGAGGGAGAAGCAGGCTCCCCGCTGAGCAGAGAGCCCGATGCTGGGCTCGATCCCAGGACCCTGGGATCATGATCTGAGCCAAAGGCAGAGGCTTTAACCCACTGAGCCACCCAGGTGCCCCAACCCTCATTTTTTAATAAAGATTTTATTTATTAGAGAAAGAGCATGGGTGGGGGCAGGGAGGGGGAGAGGGAGAGGGAGAAGCAGCCTCCCTGCTGAGCAGAAAGCTTGATGTGAGACTCAAGACCCTGAGATCATGACCTGAGCCGAAGGCAGATGCTTAACCAACTGAGCCATCCAAGTACCCCTTAAGCCCTTATTCTTAAGATATTTTATGTTTTATCCCTCTCTTCCACTAGTATGACATGAGAAAAAATAACCAAAATGAAGGCAACAAAGCATACAAATGGTACACAAAAGAAGCTAGTAAAAATAAATCCAAATAGATCAGTAACTATGATTAAAAATAAATGAACTAAGTACTCGAAAAAGTTCGGGTGTCCCCATGTACTAGTAAAGAATGTATTTTGTTGATGTTGGGTGCAGTTTCTATATATGAGCAAGAGATTACTGTCTGTGAATTGATGTCTTTCATAAACCATAAAAACTCCTCAAGTATCCAGATAGCTTCTGATCCATTTCTTCTCTCCTTCTGGAAATCTGATTGCACAAATGTTACCTTCATTTATTTATTTATTTATTTAAGATCTTATTTGACAGAGAGAGATTAGAAGTAGGCAGAGCAGCAGGCAGAGAGAGAAGGGGAAGCAGGCTCCCCGCTGAGCAGAGCACCCGATGTGGGGCTTGATCCCAGGACCCTGAGATCATGACCTGAGCCGAAGGCAGAGGCTTAACCCACTGAGCCACCCAGGCGCCCCTGTTACCTTCTTTTAAAAAAAACCTTTTTTTAAGTGGTTCTCCATGCCCAACATGCGACTCGAACTCATGGCTCTGAGTTCAAGCATCATGAGTTCAAGCGTCACATGCTCTACAAACTGAGCCAGCCAGGTGCCTAACAAATGTTAACTTCTTGTATCAATCTTTACCTCTCTTTCAAGTTTCTTTTCTCTTTTCTTCTCTGCACTACATATGGATTTTTCTTTAAGTAGGCTTCACACTAGGCACTTTTTTTTAAAGTAGGTTAAACACTCTTGGGGCGCCTGGGTGGCTCAGTGGGTTAAGTAGGTTCAAAACTCTTGACCTTGAGATCAAGACCTGAACTAAGATCAAGAGTTGGATGCTTAATTTACTGAACCACCCAGGTGCCTCCATATGGATTTCTTTAGATCTACCTTTGTGTCTAATCTGTTAGACTCCTTAAATTTTTGTTTCCCAACATCTAGTCACTTTTATTATCTCCTGCTCTATATTTTACTCTATCTTACATTGAGTTCATAGTATATGGTTAAGTCTAATATTTATTTATTTGAGAG
>NW_019155073.1:2227-7784 GCF_002288905.1 Enhydra lutris kenyoni | reverse complement strand
GGAGGGTATGTGCTATGGTGAGTGCTGTGAAGTGTGTAAACCTGGCGATTCACAGACCTGTACCCCTGGGGATAAAAATATATGTTTAAAAAAATAAAATTAATTAAAAAAAAAGAAAAAAAAGACAACAACATAATACTTGCTAGAGAATATATCACTTCAAAAAAAAAGGCATCCCCCCATATTTTATTAAAGTCAACAAATCATTTATTGCTTAGATGGGAGTGTATACACAGTAGAAGATCATTGATGGAAGTCCAGGGTTACTTGGCCATTAACAAGCTAATTGGAATTAGCAAAATGTGATATAAAATCTCCTCACACTATGCCAAATTTATAAAAATAACAATAACAACAACAACAACAACAGCTCAATAGACCTTCACAAGAGTAGGAAATCTTGGGAATTTATTGTGAGATATAAAGTTTGAGGACTTGGCTTTCAGAAGTTGAGAAAGATAGTTGAATTCAGTAAATGCCTTTACATTTTCAGAGCTCAGATATTTTCTGTTTAAAGCAGAAGAAGTTTGATCTTGGGTGACTGTATTCCTGATTGACCAATTTTTCAGTAAATGAGTACACACACGGAGAAGGTGATAATCCCTCGATTTGCACAGTGGTATCCATCAGGGTCCAGTAAAGAATTCGATTCCCTGGAATCATTCCAATGAGTAGAATTTATCGAAGGGGAGCTAGCATGCGTCTGAGAACCCAGAGATGAGCTACTCCTGGAAGCCACTGCATTCCCTAGGGTAAAAAAAGCATGGGGATAATCTGAAGAGGAAGCAGTGCCTCTTGGAATTCTACAGTGTGGAGGAACATTGCAATTGCTCTCACTCCAGAGCTATAACCAGGAGTAAGAAGGAGAAATCCTGAAGCTTTCTCCAGGCTAGGCATATTCTGCCAGTGCTCAGGTGGCCTAACCCTCACCTCTGGACATCTATTATGGTCGCCTTGGTTATGCAGAACAAGGCCATAGCCTTTCTGTGTAAATGTCAAGGCGAGCATGAATAGAGATTAATTTAGAACGAGGATCATCAGCAAAAGAGCTCCAAATTGTTTTCCAGCCCACCGTTATAATGCAACTTGTGAATGAGTAGCTCTCTTTTTTTAATTAATTAATTAATTTTTGTGAGTGGATTTCTGTATATGGGTTATGACTAGTTTACAGGATAAGAACTAGTTTGGATGACTGAGAGGTTTTATGTTCTGCCAACAGCCAGGAAACCTCCAGATTTCACGTATTTTTTAAAAATGAAATAACTTATCATAGTTCCTCTGATAATAATTATCTATTCATTTTTATTTTTTTTTAAGTTTTTATTTATTTATTTGACAGAGAGAGATCACAAGCAGGCAGAGAGGCAGGTAGAGAGAGAGGAGGAAGCAGGCTCCCTGCTGAGCAGAGAGCCCAATGCGGGGCTCGATCCCAGGACCCTGAGATCATGACCTGAGCTGAAGGCAGCGGCTTAACCCACTGAGCCACCCAGGCACCCCTCTATTCATTTTTATTGAACTCACAGTGCCTATGAAAAATTTTACATATTTCTTGTGAAGAAAAACCACCACCTCCCATAATGGGGGACCCTAATACAGGATCTTTGGTGAATCTTCCTATGGCAAGTGGTTTAAATGTCAGACAGTGAACAAGACAAATTATGGCAAATACAAGCAAAAGTAATGGAAACACAATGCTAATACAAATCTTTTCCTTGTATTTTGTACAGAATATTATTTAGAAATGTGTTTGAGAAATGGTTAATACAGCTAAGCTCCATTGGAATGAAGTCTTTTTAAGATAAATTTTTATTTTTCAGCTGCAATTGTGACATACCTTGGTGCTGTTTATTAAAATATTCCCAAATCTTTGTCTTCTAGGAACAAGTGAATGTGGCAATACCCTTGTTCTTTACTTTGGCCAATAAAATGTGAATGGCAGTGTCAGGTTCATTCCTAGGGGCACTTGAAGACTCTCCCCACACTGTCACAAGTAGCAGCAATTCTGCAAAGATTGGCCACTGTGCAGGCTCAGGTCCTTAATGAGAAGAATGCAGGGAATCATAGTGGCTATGTTGTTTGAAGCCACCATAATCTGAGTTTGTTTTACTGCAGGGTGATTTTGCTTGTGTTGTTTGGTAGAGCAAGTGTTCAAAACAATCGCAGCTCAAGCTTGCAAAGCCTGGCTTCAACCAAGGATGTGGTAGCGATGATATGATTAAGTTCTTCCTGATGGTGGCTTCATGGCTTGAGAAAATGACTCCCACCTGAGAACCTTCCCTTTGCTACATATTTTACTGAGAGACTCTTGGTAATGGAGCTTATTTGTACCTTACTGGTCTGTTGGTGAGGCACTTGGGGTAACACTACCCACGTATCTTATGGTTTTTGGTGCCATAGTAAATGTAATCGATTCTCTAGTTTCCCTTTCTATATTTTCGTTGTTAACGTATAGGAAACCAACTGATTTCTGTGCATTGATTTTGTATCTTGCACATTGCTGAATTGCTCTATGAGTTCTAGGAGTTTGCAGGTGGAGTCTTTTGGGTTTTCCATATGAAGTATCATGTCATCTGTGAAGAAAGAGTGTTTGACTTCTCCATTGCCAATTTGAATACATTTTATTTCTCTTTGTTGTCTGATTGCTGTTGCTAGGACTTTTAACACTATGTTGAACAATAGTGGTGAGAGTGAGCATCCTTTTCGTGTTCCTGCTCTTACAGGGAAGGCTGCCAACTTTTCCCCATTGAGAATGATATTTGCTGTGGGTTTTTCATAGATAGAGTTGATGACGTTTAGGAATGTTCCCTCTATCCCTATACTCTGAATGGCTTTAATCAGAAACAGATGCTGTACTTTGTCAAATGCTATTTCTGCATCAATTGAGAGGACCATGTGTTTTTTCTCTCTTCTTATTGATTCGTTGTATCACAGTCATTTGCAAGTGCTGACCCACCTCTGCATCCTAGGGATAAACCCCACCCGGTCATGGTGGATAATCTTTTTAATGTACTGTTTGATCCTAATAGCTAGGATCTTGTTGAGAACCTTTGCATCCATATTCATTGGGAATATCAGTCTGAAATTCTCCTTTTTGATGGGGTCTTTGCCTGGTTTGGGGGATAAGGGTAATGCTGGCTTCATAGAATGAGTCTGGAAGTTTTCCTTCTGTTTCTTTAATGAATTTTCAAGAGAATCTGAAGAAAGAATAATCAAGAAAATAGGTATAATTTCTTCTGTGAATGTTTGTTAGAATCCCCAGGGAATCCATTAGGTCCTGTGCTCTTGTTATTTTTGGGAAGTTTTTGATCACTGCTTCAGTCTCGTTACTAGATATTAGTCTATTCAGGTTGTCAGTTTCTTCCTATTTCAGTCTTGGAAGTTTATTTGTTTCCAGGAATGTATCCAGTACTCCTAGATTGCTTAACTTATTGGCATAAAACTGTTGATAATTTCTGATGATTGTTTCTATTTCCTTTGTTTTCGTCGTGATCTCTCCCCTTTCATACATAAATTTATTAATTTGGGTCCTCGCTCTTTTCTTTTGGATTAGTTTGGCCTTTGCTTTATTGATCTTATTGATTCTTTCAAAGAACCATCTTCTTGATTTTTTGATGTGTTCCACTGTGTCTCTAGATTCTATCTCATTGATCACTGCTCTAATCTTGATTATTTCCCTTCTTGTGCATGGGGTTGGCTTANCTGCTCTAATCTTGATTATTTCCCTTCTTGTGCATGGGGTTGGCTTAATTTGTTGTTGATTTTCCATTTCTTTAAGGTGTAAAGAGAGCTAGTGTATTTGGGATTTATCAATTTTCTTTTTTGAGTGAGGCTTGAATGGCTATCTCTTTCCCCCTTAGGACCACCTTTGCCATATCCCATAGGTTTTGGACTGATGTGTCTTCATTCTCATCTCAAACTTCCTAGTTTATCCAAACATTCTTAAGCAGGGTTGTCCTTAGCTTCCAAGTGTTTGAATTCCTTCCAAACTTTTTCTTGTGGTTGAGCTCCATTTTTAAAGCACTGTGGTCTGAGAATGGGCAGGCAATAATCTCAATCTTTTGGTAGTGTTTGAGCCCTGATTTGTGACTCAGTATGTGGTCTGTTCTGAAGAAAGTTCCATGTGCACTTGAGTGGGATGTTCTGTATGTATCTATGAGGTTCATCTGGTCCAATGTGTTATTCAAAGCTCTTATTACTTTATTGAGTTTCTGCTTGGTTGATCTGTCTATTACATGTGGCATGGCATGTTAAGATCCCATACTATTAATTATTCATATCAATCTGATTATTTTAATTAACAGTTGGCTTATGTAGTTGGCTGCTCCCATACTGGGGGCATAAATATTTACAATTGTTAGCTCATCTTTGTGGATAGACCCATTAAGAATGATGTAGTGTCCTTCTGTATCTCTGACTACAGTCTTTAGTTTAAAATCTAATTTATCTGATATGAGAATTGCTACACCAGCTTTCTTTTGAGGCCGTTGCCATGAAAGATGGTTCTCCATCCCTTCACTTTCAGTCTGGATCTATCTTTAGGTTCCAAAAGGGCATCTTTTAGACAGCATATGTGCAGATCCTTTCAATTTATCCAATCTGCAACCCTGTGCCATTTTATGGGAGCATTTAGGCCATTCACATTCAGAGTTATTATTGAAATACACATTTTTATTGATATCATGTTGCCTATGAAGTTCTTCTTTCCATAGATTGTCTCTGTAAATTTCTGTTCTTTGTCATTCTGGGGTTCTTTGTCCTTTTATAGAACCCTCCCCCCTTATTATTTCTTGTAGTGCCAGCTTGGTGGTCATGTACACTTTTAAACCTTTACAGTCTTGGAAGCTCTTTATCTCTCCATCCATTTTGAATGTCAGCCTGGCTGGATAAAGTATCCTTGACTGCATGTTCTTCTCATTTATTGCCCTGGTTTGCCAGGTTCCTGTGGACAGGTGTGATGTTATTCTGATGGTCCTCCCTCTGTATGAAGGGGTCACTTCCCACTAGCTGCCCTGAAGACATATTCTGATTTTATAAGTTGGGAATTTCACAATTATGTGTCTGGAGGTCTTTCTAGCCTCATTATTCTTGGGTGGTGTCCTCTCTGCCTCTAGGACATGGTCCATTCTCCAGATTAGGAAAAATTTCATCCAGGATTTATTCAACTATATCTTCTAGTGTTCTCTCTTTCTCCTCTCCCTTATTCTTCCCAATAATTTTGACACTGGAACATTTCATGGCATCCTTTATTAGCCTAAGTCTGATGTCATGGCTTCTAAGCTATTTGTTCCAAGCCTCCTCCTTATTCTTCTTTTCTATCCATTATTTTCTAGATCGTTAATTTAATCTTCTGTCTTTTTTACCTTAGCTGTTAGAGTATTTAGATTAGATTGGATCTCATTGATAGCATTTTTAACTTCTGCCAGATTTGCTTTCACTTCAGCCCTTAGAGATTCTATGTTGTCACTAATGGTCTTTGAAAACCTAGGTAGTGCCTGGATAATTGTTACCCTGATTTCCACTTCCAACACCTTGTTTATGTTGATATCCAATAGTTCTG
>NW_019155073.1:0-1664 GCF_002288905.1 Enhydra lutris kenyoni | reverse complement strand
ACTGGTTTATATATAGATAGTATTGAATAGGGAAAGAGAAATACCTTGACGCTTATATCTATATGTATACTTAAAAAAGAGAAAAAAAGAAAGGAAAAAGAAAAACACATGTACATGTATGAAAAAAAATTCAAGTTAAAAGGTTATCATGAAATATGTTGTACTAAACCTCTAGTTGTAATGGTAAGTATGTTCAAATTTTTTTAAAAAACAAGAATCCTGAGAATGAATTTTAAATAAAAGTTACATCTATGAAAGTTACAGGTTTTAGGGAAATACCTTTAGCTAATATACTGTTTTTCCCCTGATGTTGGAGTTTTATAGTTTTTGGAGACCCTGTGGTGATTTTTTGTCTCATTCTTTTGGCTTGCCTTATGGAGGAGGAGCCTGCCGCATTGTTTTTCAGTCAGTCTTGCTTGGGCTGAGTCTCTCTGACACCTATCAAGGGGCTGGGCTCTGTGGAAATTGGTTTTTCAGGGTTTTGTTATCTGGACGTCTTTTTCCTTTGGTGGCTTTTTGGAGGTTTAGTGGAAAGCAAACTGCACCCAGACCTCTGCCTTAGAGAGAAGCCTCAGTCTGCTCCCCTCTGTGCTCCAGAACACATAGACCCCCCCAAGCTGCAAACTTCGCTGAACAGCACGAACTCCCACAATCAGTGTGCTCCCCCAGCCACTATCTCAGTGGTCACCAGAGGTGCCTGCTTGTCTCTTCACCCCCCTTGCCACTAAAACGGTGAGTAATATTGGTCCAGGGAGCCCCCTTCTGGAGGCTGCCTTTGCCAGGACCCAAGGCAGGGTGTGTTCAGACCCCAAGGTCACGAGTTCGTGGGAGACTGCTATTGAGGGATCCTGACCAGAGATCATGCAGCATTCTCTCAGGCATGGCCTGGAATCATTCAGATCCTTTGGCCAGGGACAGAAAACCACAGTCCTAGAGAGCACCAGCTGGAGCCCCCACCCACTCTCTCACACATGGGTGTGAGACATGCACACAGACCCCATGTTCCATGCAGGGCATGAAGAGCGTGGAAGTCTGTGGACCTAGAGAGCACAAGCAAGAGCCCACACTGGACTCTCACGTGCGGGAACAGTCCACCCAGCCAAGCGGTGTTGCACATAGCAGAAAGCTTTGGGCTCAGGGACCATGAACAGGAGGCTCTGCCACACTCTCTCTGGCATGGATCATCGTCGGTAGTGGCCATCCTGGGTCTGTGGGATTAGGCCATGTTCGTGACTGCTTGATTCCATCAGTTGCCCTTTAAGATTTTTTGCTCTTTTTGAGTTCTTTAACCAGACTCCAAGTTAATGCTGGTCCCCTACCACAGGGCACTTTTGTATTGGGGTATTATTTTCCAATGGGGTTCTTTCTGGTGGCTTCCTCCCCCTTCCGTTTATGCTCTGATATCCGTCTGTCTGAGCATCCCCAGTCTGCTTTACCTCTCAACTGATATCTTCTGGTCTCATAGAGATCTAGACGTGTATAATCTTACATCTCAGACTGATTTCCCAGATGTTCAGAGTGTTCTGGTAGATATGTAGCTCAAATTAGGGGACTGGTTGAAACAGGGTCTCCTACTTCTCCGTCATCTTCCCCCCCTTCCCAAGGACACTACTTAACGCTCAGTTCATTATCACATTGAGAAAGTTATAGGAGTTTAAGATTCA
>NW_019155072.1:3136-7789 GCF_002288905.1 Enhydra lutris kenyoni | reverse complement strand
TGGACTGCATGGAGCACTGGGTGTGGTACAAAAACAATGAATACTGTTATGCTGAAAATAAATTTTAAAAAATGATTAAAAAATACTCTGATTTTCTTTGTAAAGGAGCATTCTCAAAGTACTGAGTGCCACCATATTCAGAAATTAGATTTTTCCTCCTGGTTTTGTTGAAATTATTGAATGTTTCTAGTGACTTGACTCAAACAGATGTCCACATTTTTATTCTATATACGTTGAAAATATTATAATATCATATCTAAACATGAGCTTTAAATAAAAAATGATTATGAGGAAACTATGTCAAGAACTTTAAATGAATAAAAGTAATTAGCTCTTTTTTATAAAACCCATAGTAATTCATATTTTCTGAACACTAAAGTTTGGAATCAGCATTTGAGCCATTGACTTAACTCTGAAATGTAGAAACTATTTGGCATTCTATTTTTCCCACATACCCAAATTTTCAGAGAGGACCACATTGGTCACCACAAACTAAGAGTTGTTATGTTTCTAACCTTCATTCAATTTGCCAAATGATTAACAATGTTAGTCTAGGAGGAGGAAAAAAGTAGGCATCACCTTGAAAAGCATAATTCAATTAAAATTTCCAAAACTTTAGTAAGCATCTAGTGTATGTCCAGGGATGTGGAAAAAAGAAATACTAAAATGAATAACATATACCTGCAGAAAACTAAATTTTCTGAAAAGTTATTTAAAATATTTTCTAATGGAAATGCTTATCTTTTGGAGATTACAATTAACAGGTGCATCTAATCCAGATCACAGATAACATACCTAAAATATGTCCAGATCAACTCTTTGCTAGTTGACTACCCAACAGAGCAAATGTTTAAAAATCTAGTAAAGGGGAGTATTAATGCTAAATCCAACACTGCTGTCCTAACAAATAGACTCATGCTATTTTTCTAATGACATTCAAATTCAAAAACAAAAAATCAAAAGATCCAGAAAGAACTTAGTGTCTTATTTCCCAAATCCATTCTTTCTCTAGTTTTTCTAACCCATTAAATGGCATCATCATTAACATTTTTTTAAAAAGATTTTATTTATTTATTTAACCCAGAGAGAGAGAGAGAGAGAGAGAGAAAGAGAGAGAGAGAGATCACAAGTAGGCAGAGAGGCAGGCAGGGAGAGAGGGGGAAGCAGGCTCCCCATTGAGCAGAGAGCCCGATGCGGGGCTCAATCCCAGGACCCTGAGATCATGACCTGAGCTGAAGGCAGAGGCTTTAACCTACTGAGCCACCCAGGCGCCCCCATCATTAACATTTTTGCCAAAGAGAGTCAATTATGTCACCTCCCTTACCTCATCTGATTTATCCCCCTCTCCAAAGCATCAGTAAATAGCTTTAGTATTTTATACAACATTGTCCAAACTAGCATCACTCTTTTACTACAATAACTTTTTGTCTCTTGTACCAGTGTCTACTTATAAGCTTTCCTAATTTATTATGCACAAATTAAAACTTTAAAAACACATTTAAAGACACACATATTTAAAAATACACACATTGAGGGGCACCCGGGTGGCTCAGTGGGTTAAAGCCTCTGCCTTCAGCTTAGGTCATGATCCCAGGGTCCTGGGATCAAGCCTCACATCGGGCTCTCTGCTCAGCAGGGAGCCTGCTTCCTCCTCTCTCTCTCTGCCTGCCCCTCTGCCTACTTGTGATCTCTGTCTGTCAAATAAATAAATAAAATCTTAAAAAAAAAATAAAAATAAAAATACACACATTGGAACATGTCACCTCATTGTTCAAAATCACTTGCTCAAAACCCCATGAAACATTTCCCATTGCTCTTATGATAAAGACCAAATTTCTTAACATTGACTACAGCCCATAAAATTTAGTATTTTATGTATTTCATTTCATGCCATGTTCTACATAACTCTCCAAACTTCAACAACACTGACCTTCAAGTTTTAGGAAATTACAAACACATATTCTTCTTGGAATGTTCTCCTGCCTGTCTTACCTCATTTTGACTTAATTAATACATACTCATATTTCAGAATTCAGTTCATCTCTGATATCTTCCGAGAAAGTCTGCCTGACACATCTCTTCCCTAACCAATTTGAGTGTCCAGTGCAGTAGTCAGGGACCAGTTAGGAAACAGAACTCATACCAAGTAGGTATAGACTAGACCTGGAATAAAGTCTAGGGAATAAATACCAGATACCAGGAGTTGGAGCCACCAAATGAATACTTGAACCACAGAAGCAGATGCTGCCCTGTTGGAGTTAGAGGCAAGGAGGAAACAGAGCCACTGCTGAGAGACCCTCCTAAAGCAAAGAGAGAGGAGAGCGTATTCAGGCCTCTCTCTGCTTTGGACACTCCAATCTTCTGTCCAAGGCACCCATTAGTCAAATCCATGAAGACACCAGATGGCAGAGAAGTCTGCACAATGTTGTTTGCAGAATTAGTTCTTGTAGTATTAATTGAGCAAGGGAAGGAAGAGAATGGATCTGACAACAAAGAGGCAAAAAACTGGCACACCCAGTTATATGCTTACAAACATTTTCTAATTTGTCTTCCCAGAAATTTTCATGATTAAAATATGGCTTTCCTACTAAAGTGTGGGCTCCTTGGAAGAGGAATCACAAATGTCTTTTTAGTGTTGCAACTATACTGACTACATGGTCCTTGATACATGTGTTGAATAAGTACAAAAATCATTTAATCAAACTAACTCTTGTTATTAAACAATGTTTTAACCACTATAACAGAATTAGTCTGGTGGTATAGTCCAGGTATTCTTAACATATTTGGGGGGCACAAGCATTTTTTAGTATCTTATAAATACTCCTCCTCCCCCTGCTCTCTTGCTCACTCTCTAAAAAATAGTCTTAAAAAAAAAAAAAGATAAACTTGTGATTATTATCTAAGATTTCTCTCCGTTTTCACTCTAGTAACTCCCACCTCTGTATCCGGGCATTCTTTTAATGGCAAAATTAAAAAGAAGGGATTATGTTTTAAAAGTTAAGATAAAATAAACTTGAATGAGTTATTACAGAATAGTTTGACTATCCTACTCCTGGGAGTGATAATATAATTTTACTTGTGAGAAGACCTTTACAACTCATTAGCTTATGAATTATGTATCTTTCACACAAAGAAAGCAAATGTAATCCTAACTCTTCATGGGTGAGACACCCTATATTTATTTCTCTTAAAACTAAGTAGAGATGCCTTCAGATATTTCATTACTCTTAAAGAATTAAATGACTCTAGCAAAATTCAACTTTTTCTTCTCAGCAGGCAAATAAAAAAAGCACTTATTCATGCATGAATCCACTCTTCAGCTTGTATATGCTTTAATAACAAGAAGAGGAAATTTACCTCCCCCGTAATTACAACTGCAACAGCTCAATGAAGGGGTGGGTGCTAATAATTTTTTCAGTTCAGAATTTCTGGCTTACTTGGAGGTATAGGGTTAACAATATTTGAAGGTCTGTATATAACAGAGGAAAAAAAACCTGCCTTCTGGATATCAAGTCTAAAAATATCTATTCCCAAAATAAGAGAATGGCAAAGTAGAATTGGACACATGAGACTAAAGATTCGTCAAAAATCATAGTTGGGAATGAACTCAAATCAACGGGGTCACTACAACCAGGCCACACATCCCTACTTGGTGAGCTAACAATCCACATTCTAGGTGTTTTCATTCTAAAAATAACTGAAAGATTTATTGTAGAAGACTTCCTTGAAGTTTAAAATGTGGAACATTTTTTAGGTTTGCTAGTTTTCTTTGAATGACTGTACATAAGGTCATTTAACATTGCACACTGACCCCCCACCCCACAGTGTTTCTCATATACTGTATACCAAAAATATGTATCTATGGGTTTTGATGGCAAAAGGGGTTTTGGGGACTTCTAGGAAAAAGGGTTTAGGGGCGCCTGGGTGGCTCAGTGGGTTAAAGCCTCTGCCTTCGGCTCAGGTCATGATCCCAGAGTCCTGGGATCGAGCCCCGTGTCGGGCTCTCTGCTCAGCAGGGAGCCTGCTTCCCTCTCTCTCTCTGCCTGCTTCTCTGCCTACTTGTGATCTCTCTCTCTCTGTCAAATAAATAAATAAAATCTTTAAAAAAAAAAAAAAAAGAAAAAGAAAAAGGGTTTAGAGAAGGACACTGGGTCAGCAGTAGAGTACAAGGCAAATGCCTGCAGAGAAAGAGGTCAAAACAAAGTCCAGCGAGGCAGCTAAACACACATAAATACACATGCACAAACAAGTGTGCACACACACAGAGAAGCCCTGAAAATTAGCTTATTATTTTCCCTTTTTTGCCTATAATCATTTCTGTTCTCTCCTTCTCAGATTAACGAAGTCCAAATTCCAGACCTCTGCAGACCAATTACCATGTTACTTTAAATCTACTCAGGAAAAGCAGGTTATGTCCTACATATCACTCTTGCAACTTTTAAGGAAAGGAAAGGTAGAAGAGCTGGGAAAACACTTCCAGAATTTAAGGGTGTAGAGAAAACAGAGAATATATTATCCTTTTTTCAATGAGTTATCTACTTTCCTTTGTTGTTGTTTAAAGATTTTATATATTTATTTGAGAGAAAGAAAGCACGCGGGGGAGCAGCAGGCAGAGGGGGAAGCAGGCCTCCCACTGAGCAGGGACCCCCCCCC
>NW_019155072.1:0-3003 GCF_002288905.1 Enhydra lutris kenyoni | reverse complement strand
TCTTTCTTTCTTTCTTTCTTTCTTTCTTTCTTTCTTTTTTTTATTATGTTATGCTAGTCACCATACAGTACAGTATTAGTTTTTGATGCAGTGTTCTATGATCCATTGTTTGCATATAACACCCACTGGTCCAAGCAATATGTGTCCTCCTTAATACCCATCACCAGGCTCAACAATCCCCCCACCTCCTCCCCTCTAAAACCCTCAGTTTGTTTCTTAGAGTCCTCAGTCTCTCATGATTTGTCTCCCCCACAGATTCCCCCCTTTTCCCCTTCCTTCTCCTAATGTCCTCCATGCTATTCCTTATGTTCCACAAATAATTGAAACCTACTTTCAACTTGGCCTCAGGAGTAAATGCTGGCAGCTGAAGAAAGAGAGCAGCAATTCTCAACTCCGCCATTTGCAGCTTAGGAAGCACAGTTTTCTCTCTTTAGATATTGGTAGAATTTGGCCAGAATCAAACAGAAAAGAAAGTAAAGCGATGCTGCAAGAAGAAGAAGGAAGCACAGGAGGCAAAATTAATCTCTCTTGCCAATTTTGTAGTGATTCTTTGTTACTAAGCATTGACACCTCTCTCTTTAGCCTTGACAGTTACCTTGAGCTTTTCTGATGGAACAGTTAACTCTGTGGCATGAAAATATTCGGTTCATCATTTCTGAAGTCCCTCCAAACACTCTGCAGAACATCACTGTGTCACATCCACATAAGCAAAATAAGCAGATTAAATAACCATCCTATCACTCCACAGCGCTCTTACTGTAGTGTTCTGTCTTGTAAGTATGCCACCCTCAATCCATCCAAACTATACTAATCTTGCCCTAAACCCATCCTTCTTTCTAATTGAAAGACATCACCATCTACCAAGTTGGTAATTATTTTTCATTGTGTCTCCAGTTGCCCTGATCACCCTCATTCTAATCATTCAGGAAGTTCTGTTAATTAAAACCTATAAATGTCTCTTGAATTCATCAACTTCTCCTTACCCCCACTGCTAAAATTACAGTCCAGATCACAACAGTCTCTCACTAAGATGTCTGCAGTGTTCTTTTTTAGGATCCCTGATTTGCTTTTCTTCTCCACTCTCCACATGATACAGATAGGACAATGCCAGGCTCATCTTTTCAAACTTACCCACTATACATGATTTTCATGACCTACGACCAGCTTTTTCTCCTAGCTGTGGTCCCTTCTCTTGCCGCCTTACTACTTTCCCATACACACATCTGTAACCCTAACTCTTCTTCAAGATACAACTTAATCATTATTTTCTCTGGAAAGGCTCCCTGATATGTTTGGGCTGCCTCATGTGGCCCTGTGATGTGCCTGCATTACAGGTGTTTAAGTGTCTCCTTTCTAAGGCTGAAAATTCAAGAGGAGCTAAAGGTAAGCATCCATCTCAGCGTTCGCCTTTGAGTCCCCAGGAAGTTTCCTAGCTCTTAGGAGGCACTCAGTAAATACTCACTGGATACTTGAAATAACTTCATTTAACTTTCATAAGTATCACTTCCAGTTTTCAATGTCTAGTCTTTGACAGTGTGTTGGTTTGCATTTAAGCACTTAATGCAATTAATTTTGTTACTTAAGCATGAAATTCGTTCTCTGATATTTTCAGCACTTATATGGTAGAGCTTAGGTGAAAAAAATATTTTAAATTTCCTTTCCCAGGTCCAGTCTCAAAAGAGAAGTCTTATTATCATTCCAATCCCATCAAAAAGAAACTGAGACAAAGAGAAGAGTTAGGTCACTTACCCAAGTGACACACTGACAATCCAAAATAAATCCAGAATTAATCCTCTGAATATTCTGAATCCTACATGATTGCTTAGCTCCTGAGCTGTGCTCTTTAACATTCATAGGGGAAAATATATTTTGCAAAACTATTAGACCCTTGATGATGAATGTTATTTTTGTTTATAAGAAATGTGTAAATATCTTCAAACATAAATTGTCTCTAGGCTAGAAAAATCTAGGAAAATTTAGAAGTTTTGTAAGTCTTCTCTAGAGAAACTATACATGATTTGGGAAATTTGACTTTGGTGATCAAAATGTCATTATAGAAAATTGTACAACTCAGGGTAGAGTACCTACCTCTAAGGGAAGTGGGTGTCATCATATTAGTGTGCTCAGCAATTTAAAGTCCTTGTTTTTAAGTAGTAACCCATGGAAAGGTGAGACTGACTGCACAGGCTGACTGTGCCCTGGGCTCAAGCTGTTAAGCGAAACTGAGCAACTTGACCTATTTTCAGAAGAAAACCAATTACCACCAGGTATTAAGAAAGAGCAAGATTACCTAGAGGCTGGGGGGAGGGGTGTTGGCTGGTGGGGAGGACTTCTATTACACAGCACTCACCTTCTCACTCCAAAATACGCCTTAGACCAGTCCCCCCTCCAAAGCCTCCCAGACAGGGAGTCAATCCTCCCCTCCCGCCTTTCTTTGAGGTTCTCCTTTGCTGTCTTCACCTCAGACAGTGCTGAGGCCAGGGAAGTAGAAAGAGGGACTTCATGTCTCTTATGATCTTTCCTTAGGGCTCTAAACAGCTCACTCTTTGCCTATGGCAATGTGTCCAAGTGGTGATAAGTTTGCATTTATCACCTAGACACTTGGTCAATAGCAGCAAAAACCTTTCAGTTTCTTGGACCCATCCCCCTTAGAAGATAGTGAAATGTGTTAAAGAATACTTTTTTTGTTTCTGTTCAGTTACAAGATTTTTAAAGGAACTACCATATTTAAATAATAACTTCACCAAGCACTGTCTAAGTGTCTTATGTCAGTTACCACTTCTAATCCCATAACAGCCAAAGGAGGCAGGTAATGGCTGCACTTGAGAGATGCACAAATTGAAGCCCACACTAGTAGGTATCCTGTACATGTCACATGGCTAGGACCTGGCAGAGCCTCGGTTTCAACTTGAGGTATCAAATTTTGCATTTGAGCTCTTAACCACCAGGTCTGCTTCCTCTTGGTTACAGACTTGATATGTGTGCACATGTAGGAAAGATATA
>NW_019155071.1:5968-7793 GCF_002288905.1 Enhydra lutris kenyoni | reverse complement strand
GAGACAAGCCATGAGAGACTTTGGACTCTGAGAAACAAACTGAGGGTTTTAGAGGGGAAGCGGATGGGGGACAGGTGAGCCCAGTAGTGGGCATTAAGGAGGGCACATATTGCATGAAGCACTGGGTGTTGTACATAAACAATGAATTTTGGAATCCGAAAAAGTAAATAAATAAAATTTAAAAAAAAAAAGAAATTAGAGGGGCGCCTGGGTGGCTCAGTGGGTTAAAGCCTCTGCCTTCAGCTCTGGTCATGATCCCAGAGTCCTGGAATCGAGCCCCACATGGGGCTCTCTGCTCAGCAGGGAGCCTGCTTCCTCCTCTATCTCTCTCTGCCTGCCTCTCTGCCTACTGTGATCTCTGTCTGTCAAATAAATAAATAAAATCTTAAAAAAAAAAAGAAATTAGAGAGTGAGGCACATTTTAAAATGATAATATGTTGAAGGGCACTAGAGTAAGGCTCAGCTTATCTAGAGATATGACAATTTCCATAATTCACATTGATATGTTATCTCACAAGTATTAGGAAAGAAGTCTTCATTTTTCAAAATTGGTTGGTAGTCATATATAAGGAATAAGTTATAATAGAATAATTAAGGAATAATAATAAATAAATAATAAATAGTAATAAAAGGAAACAGATCTAGCCATAATTTATAGCAATCTTATTTATTTTTAATTCCCAACAGCAATTTATCACATCGGAAAAAGCTATAACATTACAGAGTGGGTCATACAGTACATTATATAATGGGATTTTACTTATTAGAGCTTTGAAACTATTAAGAACTCAGTCAGCACTTTGTATTTTTCCAAAAATCTGTGTGTGTGTGTGTGTTTTCAGTGAAGTGAATCTATTTCAATATTTAATCACTGTCCAAATTTAGCAGATACAGAAGATTTATGATCTTATCTCATTTCTTTATATTTATGGAGTTTTTTTTTTTTCTTTCATGAGTGCCCAGGCTAAACAAAATGGAAGAATAATAAAATCCAAAGTGGAGAGGTGCTATCTTTTTTAAAAATTTTCTTAGAGTTAGCTTATTTCAGGAGGAAATTAGATTCTAATATGATTAGTGTCAAGTATATACCACTTAAAAAGTGTTTATTATATATCAATTATAACTATTCCTCTCACAGTTGGGTTTTGATTTATGACTTCATTTTATTGGGTTTGGACACCCTTACCAAACATGCAATTAGACGACTGAAGCTCAAATCCCTAGACCTTCTTACTAATGTTTTTCATTCCAATTTAAACCCAGCACACAAAAGATCTCTGTTCTTCCACAAACAAGGAGAAATAATGACTTAAGATGAGTGTATTGAAAATGTGTTCATAGAATTAAAATGCTGGCAAGGTTTTCCTCCCTTTCAATGCACTCTGGTAAGTTTAAAGAATTCCCTAGTCATTGAGCACATTCAGTCACCTCTGGCCTGTGCTGTCCCCCTCACAGCTCCCCGAGTTCCTTGTGAATTCATCAGCCGTATCTCATTATAGCCCCTAGTAGGCCAGAGTATTACTAAAGTAGTGCAAAATAATATTTGGCAAAATCACTCCCAAACCACTGAAATGATAGTCTCTATTTTTGCAGATTTCCTGTAAACCACCTTGTTATTGTTCCAATTTGAAACATTGTCATTTTATTTTTTTAAAATTTTTTATTGTGCTATGTTAGGTTACCATAAAATACATTATTAGTTTTTAATGCAGTGTTGCAAGATTCATTGTTTATGTACAACACCCAGTGCTTCATGCAATACATGTCCTCCTTAATACCCACTACCAGGCTCACCCATCCCCTCACCCAGTACCCTCAGTTTGTT
>NW_019155071.1:0-4935 GCF_002288905.1 Enhydra lutris kenyoni | reverse complement strand
TATGTTCTCCTCTAGGATTTTGATAGATTCCTGCCTCACGTTGAAGTCTTTCGTCCATTTAGAGTTTATCCTTGTCTATGGTGTAAGAGAATGGTCAAGTTTCATTCTTCTATACATAGGTGTCCTATTTCCCAGCACCATTTATTGAAGAGACTGTCTTTTTTCCACTGGGTATTTTTTCCTGCTTTGTCGAAGATTAGTTGACCATAGAGTTGAGGGTCCATATCTGATCTTTCTATTCTGTTCCATGGGTCTATGTGTCTTTTTTTGTGCCAGCACCATGCTGTCTTGGTGATAACAGCTTTGTAGTAGAGCTTGAAATCAGGCAACTTGATGCCCCCAGTTTTGTTTCTCTTTTTCAACTTTTCCTTAGTGATTCAGGCTCTCTTCTGGTTCCATACAAATTTTAGGATTGTTTGTTCCAGCTCTTTGAAAAATGCCGGTGGAATTTTGACCAGGATGGCATTGATTGCTCTAGGCAGTACAGACATTTTAACAGTTTTTATTCTTCCAATCCATGATGCTCTCTAACTTCTGAATGACTTTTTGACACTGAGCTGGCAAAATAAGAGCAATCTGACTAAGTTCAACACTCATTAATTTCACATGTTTAAGAAAAATGCATATTTGATTATTTTCAAAAACATATGGAAAATATGAGATTACAGAAGTTTTATACATGGCAAGGTTTATATGTGAATATAAACTGACATTATGTTGTATATTGTAAATATAAAACAACAAAGATAAACTGGGATTTCAAAAGATGTTTTAACTCTTTCTCTTCCTGTTTCTCTTGCCCTTCCCTTCCCCTCCCCTTTCTTCCTTTCTCTCTAGAGCAATTCAATTTTAAAGGCTTTGGCAGAGTACAACAAAGTATGTGTACCAAAACTGGGAGGGGACCACAGTGATCCAGAGGAGGATGTCAAGGAAAGTAGAATATCCACTAGGAGAGTTACTCTGTGAAGCACATTGAAGCCTTACTGGGGTAAGGAAGACATCAATACAGTAGGTTACACTGTCAGGGGTATTGGGGCCCACTTGACGTGATGAGGATGTTCACATAAGGGATGCCAAGCATGGGGTGCCTCAGTCCCCATGGATGGAGGAAAGCATTCATCTGGG
The DNA here is from genome assembly GCF_002288905.1 of Enhydra lutris kenyoni. NCBI lineage: Eukaryota > Metazoa > Chordata > Mammalia > Carnivora > Mustelidae > Enhydra > Enhydra lutris. The sequence goes on along the minus strand of NW_019155071.1, from coordinate 3,810 downwards.
GGACAGGGTGATGGCTGAGACAGTATATTAGTTATATACAGGAGGACTGATCAAATAAGTAAATACATTTAAAACAACAGGAGCTAGATTTCTCACTATTAGAGAAGGGGAGATATAAATAAGGAGAAAAGGAGAACTAGATTGAACTCTTTGTGTTCAATTAACACCACAGGTATGAACTCATGGTTTTCAATATATATATGATGGATATGGAAATAAATATGAATATAATTGTCACTGTACTGTGTGTATACATATGTATGCTGCCTGGTTCTGTTTAATAGAGGTCCTGGAAATAGTGACTCACCAATAGCAATGAGCACTCTTAGTGCCCCAATGTTGGCTTCTAAATACCATTCTGGACTCCTTGGAAAAATGCCTGATTTCATGGCTGAAGAATGGAAATAAAGTAAAACATGGCCATGGAACATCTTGTTATGCCAGAAAATGTGAAAGCACTGAAAAAAAAAAAAAGTCCAGAGGGTATAGAAGCCAGCTAGAAGAAATTCTCAATAGCTGAATGAGACAATAGAGCATCTAAACATAACAACTAATTGTAAGCTGCTGAATAAAATAGGAAACCATGAGTTCCTTTTACAGATGTAAGGAAATGAATTAATTGAATGTTTTATGAGGAACAGGCTATTTATACAATTTCTAAGTAACTCCCAATAAAATAATTACTAATCATAAAGAGGAAAAGTGTATCTTTATAGTAGAGAAATCTACAGACATCATTTTAATCAAGTGGTTTAAATGAACAAATAGAATGAGACAAATAGAAATCATGTGCTATGTATGGATGCAGTGAAAAGAACACAGCTTTGCTCTGGTGATATTCCTGCTAAAAATGCATCACCAAAATCTAATCATGAGGAACATCACACAAACTCAAATTGAGAAACAGTTTAGAAGATACCTGGCCTGTGATCTTCAAAAGTGTCAAGGTCATAAACTGAAGGAAATATAGACAGACTGCTCCGAACTCAAGAGCATCTAAATCACACAGAAATGTGGCTTGTAATTCTGAACTGCATTTGTGACTCTAAATGACATTAATGAAACAGTTGGTGAAATCTGAATGGGATCTGAGGTTGAGATGGCAGTAATGTATCAATTCTAATTTCCTGCCTTTGGTGGGTATATTACGGTGATGTAAGGGAATGTCTTTGTTTCTATGTTACTAGGTGATACTATGGCACAGCCTTTGCAATTTATTCTCCAGTGATTCAGAAGAAGGTCTCTGTTACTGTATTCACAATTTTTCTGTACGTCTGTTTGGGTCTTTCAATTTTTTTAAAGAAATGATAAGATCTTCTGTACGAGTCTCTCACAGCAAGATCTGTTATTCTCCCAATTTAAAGACAGTTGTAATAATTCTGATTGCTTTTACAATCTCTGAATTTTAATGGGTGTCATAGATTTTTACCACCCTAGAGAATTTCTATAAAATTCAATTATTTTCTAGCTCAGTTTATATCTCACGGAGATGTATTTACACATTGTACCCTGGGACCTAAGGATTATATGGAAAATCAATTGTTTAACAAAATGGAATGTGGCCCTATGACAGCATACATTGTTCACATATTTGGTTTTTAATGTGCTTATTTAATTCCATTTTAGAGTGAAATCAGATAAAATTCAAATTCTATTTAAGTATTCTCCAGAAGTTAACTGAACCCCCAAAGTGATTAGCCACAAAGAAATTTTAGTTAGTTTGATGAAATCTGCCTTTTAAGCAGTTGGAAACTTGGAGATCCAACAAAATCTGCTTTGTTTTGTTTTGTTTTTTCCTTAAAGAAAGAAAGAAGACACAACCCAGGGATCTAAAATGCTTTGTCTGAGAGAAGCAGAGAGGCAATTCCATGCCAGCCCAGTGCAATTTGTATGAAACTGTGTTCCTCCACAGTTATTTCTTTCTTAATATGTGTCTTGGGCTCCAGATTACGAAGAGGCTACAGTAGGCATGATACCGGAAGGTGAATAACGGTATTAAGAGAAACAATATGGATTATCGATACTGTATTTTACATAATGCCAGATAAAACGATGTGCCTTGCATAGCAAATCTGTGCTGAAAAGGGACAACCTTATCACATTACCATGGATCAGTGTGACTTTCCTTTTCAAAGCGGAGTTCCCATCAGGGTTACAAGCCAAGTTTTTTTCGAACTGAGTATATGCAAAGACTTCATTTCAGACACCTTGGGCTGGAGCAGCATGTAAATTGTCAGGAAAAAAATATTGATGCCCTGAAGCTACCAACAGAGCCAGTTGTACAGCCAAATGTGCAGATTTGGCAAACCAGCTGTTTTTCCTGCTCAAGGAATTTTCCCGTTGTGATCCTGTTCAGCAAATCAAACAAGCATTACATCAGTGGCTTTTATATTATAGCAAAACCCGAGGCTTCTGTGCAGATTTAAACAAAGGCTCCTCGATATTTTCTTTTCTGGTGCTGATTATTTCTTCACTTGCTTTTTATATGCAAGTTCCAGATACTGAGAATGACTAGCAAACACAAAGTTACCCCTCATATTGGTGTTTTTAACTACCAGTAAAAACAGAGAGAGATAGAGAAATTGCGATTAGGCAGAGAGAAGGCTGAGCAAGTTATGAGAATACAATGTTGGTTTTTTGTTCCTTTGTTTCTACAGTGATAGAACCAGGAGGGAAATGATTTCTGTCTGTTAAGTTCACTATCTTTGAATTATCAGCACATGCAAAGATTTAGCAGATTTCTGAATTTAAAAGTGCGAATTCCTAGGATAGAAAAAAAAGTGAATTATATCAAGTTCTCACTGTGTGTTTAAATCATTACTCTTGGAAGAAGGTAAATTCTGGGAGGATGAAACCTCACAAGATGAAAAAGAAAACTCCTCTCATTCCCACTTTCTCTGAAAATATGGCTTTCTAATTGAGTCCCCTTGTCAGGTCAGAAAGAAATGCACACAAAATGTTTCTTAGAGCATCCTTCATTCTTAATTTATTCATTCATTTAATACATATTTATTATGTATCTACTATGTGTCAAACACTGTAATATGTGTTGAAGATTTAAACATGAATAGACAATGCCCCTGTCTCAGGAAGCTCAGTGAGAGTTACTGAAAGAAAGAGATTCTGCAGTACAGTTCAGTTAAGTACTATAAAATGTAAAGTACCAAGATGTGACCTTTGACCCAGGTGATGCTAATATTCATAGGGAATGAACATAAAATAATATGAGAGGAGTCTAATAAAATGGAAAGACAGACAGGAAGGCTGAATCATTATGGTACTCAAAGGATAAAAGCCCTCAGGTGATTAGCCATGCTAAAATCTTTCCTTTTAAAAAATTAACTCATAATAGATGTGAAAGTTAAAACATCTCCACTGTTTGCCAGAGATGAATACTTTCTAAAATAAAGCATTTACTGGCGATGTTGCTCTTAAAAAAGGGGGGGAGGGGGTGGGGAACAAACAAACAAATAAATAAATAAATAAAAAATATATATTTTTTTTTAAAGATTTTTTTTATTTATTCATTTGACAGATAGAGATCACAAGTAGGTAGAGAGACAGGCAGAGAGAGAGGAGGAAGCAGGCTCCCCGCTGAGCAGAGAGCCCGATGTGGGGCTCGATCCCAGGACCCTGGGATCACGACCTGAGCCGAAGGCAGAGGCTTTAACCCACTGAGCCACCCAGGCACCCAAAATAAATTCTTGAAAAGTAATGAGATGGGAATGCTTGGGTGGCTCAGTTTGTTAAGCATCTACCTTCAGCTCAGGTCATGATCTCAGGGTCCTGGGATTGAGTCCCACATCAGGC
>NW_019155070.1:3602-7806 GCF_002288905.1 Enhydra lutris kenyoni | reverse complement strand
TGCTCCTCTTGGACTCTGGGACATTTCTCTTTTATTTCCTTATTCTCTTTTCTTCACCCTAATTCACCCTCCCACGCTGAACCTTCCTAGGATGAAACCTTTGAGCTCTCCTATTCAGAATCTCCCATGTGGAAGGTAGTGTCCCTCTCGCTTTTTCCTTCCATGGGACCTGTTTCCCAGCCTTCCTGGGCAGTGTCCTGGACATTCATTTCTGCTCCAGCTCCTTTCCTACCTCCCTTCTCTCTCTTCTCCATTTCTCCCAGGCTTACTCCTTCTCACAAAGGCTATTCTCTCATTCTATTTTTTTTTTTAAGATTTTATCTATCTATTTATTGCTGGGGGGGAGGGGCCGCGGGATATCGCGAGACTTTCAGGCAGACACCCTGTTGAGTGGGTACCTGATGCCCGTTCCATCTCACATGACTGAGATCATGACCTGAGCAGAAACCAAGAGTCAGACGCTCAACCGACTGAGCCACGCAGCCACTCTGATTCCCTCACTCGTTTTAACCCTGTCACTTTAGGAAATCGGGATACTGTGCCTCAGCATCTATTTTCACCACTTGTCACCTTTTTCTTTGAAGTCATCCCTTCAGCATTCAGGTCCAGGAACCCAGGAGCCTGGCCTGACCTGAAGGCAGAGGCTGAATTGACTGAGCCACCCAGGCATCCCTGAGGTACTCCGCACTTTAATGATGGAGAACTTGTCATAAATTTCTGATGGCACACCTAAGTCATTGCTATGAGAGTGACTGATCGAGATTGGGTGGGGAAGAGACAATTGGAGGAGGGTTAGACAAACAACTGAGAGAGTAGGTAATGGAAGGTCATATACTGAATACACTGAAACCACCAGGAATTGTGACAGGCTGTGAGAGGCTCTAGGAGGCGGGAGCTAAAATATCACAGAAACCAGGAGAGACTTTGGGGCTGGTGTTGGCAATAAGGAATGATCCTAGAGTGGGGTAGTCTACATATCTTGATTTCAAATAAACATTGTTCTTCCACTTTTAGGCAGGTCTAGAAGTCTAGAAGTGGCTGAAGGGGGCGATAGATGCTCAGTGAGCAGGCTGCTGGGGAAACACATTAGCTCAGGGCGCTTTCAGAAGAGAGGTGCGCTACTGCACAATTCAGTGGTTTGGTGGGGAGCGTTGGGGGAGAAAGTGTTCAGGTGGTGAGTCCTTTATCTCTCCTGTCTTCCATATTTTTTGTTTGCCACCTCTTATAATCTGCTTTGCTGTTCTTTCCAAATTTAAAACATTTTCTAGTGAGAAAAAGAGCTTGCTCTTTGCTCCCGGTTTTGTACTAGAAGTCTTTTTTTTTTTTTTTAATTTTAAAAATATGTTGGGAAAGGAATAATGTGCATTGGTTCCAGCACAAGGATAGACCAAGATCTAGTGTTTTCTCCTTCGTGAGATGTTTTCTCTGGATTAAAATTTGAATGGCAAAGTCTGGAAATAGGAATGCCAGCAGAGAGGAGTTCCTGTGTGAGGGTGGCTGTTGGAGGCAATGGGAAGCGAGGTAGGGACGTGAGTGGAGAGGGCCAGACTGGGGCTGTCATGACGAGCAGGAGACCCAGAGAGAGGGCTGAAGTCTGATGTGGGGTCTTGTCACTATGACAGTACATCCTGATATTGTAAGACCAAAGTCAGCCATATTGTCTTTAGCTTGCCGGCTGTGGATGGTATGAGTCAAGTCTGTCCTAGAGCCACTGCCTTTGAACAGGTGGGCACCCCATTAACTCAGGTGGAATGGAGGTAAATGAGGGCCTTCAGTCCATGCTGGTGCAGGCTAAACAGTGCTTCCTGGCCGTGTGGAGGGGCCTCTTACTGGCCCTGCAGCTGATGGAGACTCTCTCTTGGGGAATGGCCAGGGTTGCAGGATCATGGGAGAGTGTCATGTGCCCACCAGAAACTGCCATCAGTGGCACACTGGGCTGATGCAGAGGTGCTGAATTTCTGTTAGGGCCAAAGTGGGCCTCCCAACATGAGGCCAGGCCCTAAGCAAGCTTGTGCGGTTGGTGACATTCATTTCCTTTCCCCTCCCAATACCACTCTTCTCAGGAAGCATGAGGGTCACCCCTGAGAGAACTCTCAACTTGGGAACATTCTCTCACCTGGACCATAAGAGCAGGAGCCTGAGGATCTGCACCATCAGGCTGCCTCTCTCCCTCTGAAGGCTGCTCAGACCCTGTCCATGGAAAAGACCCAGTGAGCAGCATCAGGCCTGGGGTGGAGGCAATAGGGGTGGGATTTTGATGCAAATCCCATGGAGGACAAGGCAGAGCTGGCAGACTCCACAGTCATGGTGGTACCTGGTGGTGCTGCCTGCCGGCCACTCTCCTGGGCCGCCTACTCTTGCCTGGTCCTCCCCCTGACAGATGACAAACAACTAGAATGATTGTTTAGGCGATGATAGGTCACATGTGGCTCAGCCTGCTCCTGTCTGAGAAAAGTCTGTGGGAGCCACTTGGGAGGGCATTTTGTAGAAGATGAAGAATTAGTTCATGAGAAAGTGTTGAGGTGATAGAGGATGTGCTCTTGCCCTGTGAGCTGGGATTCACACGGGTTTGTCTTCTGGGTTTTATATGGTGCCTGTACACCACACGTCAATGTTAGTGGCAGGGTGAAGGTGAAGTTGGGCACAGGGGGTTCTCCACTCTGAGCAGGAGTGACTGCTCTGCCTGGGAGGGCTTCAGGAAGACAGGACATTGGTTTCTAGGATGGAGCTGTCAGAGAATCCTGGGCTTATACACACTGAGGCAGGTTCCTTGATTGGAGGCATTTTTGACCTGTGGCTTTAATTCAACAGGTGGCTTTCAATAGAAATGTCTTAAATGAAAATAGAAAATTAAAGAAAGACTACTTTAGAGGAAGTAAAAATGCTCTACAACAGAGCATCTTATCTTAAACAGCTCTCCTGCTCTCTTGTTAAAATGGAGAGTGTTGTGAGTAGGTATAAGGTGGAGACAGCTATTTAGCATTTGGCACAAGCTTTCAGGGTTGTTGGTGATGCTCTGGTGTATAGAGAATTTTAAGCAACAAGATATTTTTATATTAAGAAAAAAGTGCTTCATCCACATTTAGTTTTTTTTTTTAATCACAAAAGTCCTTCATTGTCTAGTTATTTCTATATACATGACACAATTTCCTCATTCTTCTCTTCCCTCAGTCACTTAAGAAAATCTCCTTGTTATGACCTAATGATGATAGCTAGAAGTATATTCAAACATGTTCTGGGGCCTTCCCCTAACTGGCCAACTTCTTAGAGATGTAAAAACAGTGACCATCACAGGCTGTTTTCTGTCAGCTCCCCATCACCACCATCACTTCTGGAAGCACATATCACAGAGCCCCCTTTCCTCTACAGTTATCTACAGAGTTGCTCATGAGGCACCTCGTGGAGGTCAGAAGAGGAGGATTCAATGCCTTCCATCAGCACCTGCAGGCAGGTGAGTGGTAAGCGGGGGACCAGAGAATCACCTAGGGAGGGTCTGCGGTGGCTAGAGCATCAGCACCTCCATCCCTGACCCTCCTAGACAGGCCTGAGGACCACGTGGTTAGGCAGCCTCTTTCTCCAACGGTATAAATTCTCTGACTTACAAGGACTCACCGAAGAATCAATGTTTCTAGTGTTTATTTTCCTTATTATATCCCCAGGCCATTGAAAGAGTGACGTTCAGACATTACTTCCCTATAGGAAGCAATTGCTGCTTGGAATACCTAGAGTGGCTTCTCTTTTTCTGTATAAACCCCGGCAAGGCCATCACCCACACTCCTCAGGTGTAATTGTCTGGAGAAAAGGGCGTCAGTCAGGGGGTCGAGGATCCTCCTTGCCCTTCTCTCAAAGGCCACATGACCTCCAAATTGCATCTGCCTCTGAGAAACTGTCTGAGCAGGTGCAGGCATCAGAGGATCTGCTTTCCTGGTGGTTTATGCTCTGACCTGTAACACTGTGAGCGGGTAGCTATTATACTGTTGGCATTAGTAGGTCCCAGCATCTTCAGACTCTAGGCTGCTGATGGTAAAGTGAAGTCTGTCCCATCCATTGCCACTGAACCACGATGGGACCCCAGTTTACAACTTGGAAGCTTCATAGATGAGGAGCTTGGGGGCTCTCCCTGGCTCCTGCTGATACCAGGCTAACCACTTGTTAATGTTCTGACTGGCCCAGCAGGTGATGGTGACTCCTTCTTTTGGAGCCA
>NW_019155070.1:0-3552 GCF_002288905.1 Enhydra lutris kenyoni | reverse complement strand
TAGGAAGCAATTGCTGCTTGGAATACCTAGAGTGGCTTCTCTTTTTCTGTATAAACCCCGGCAAGGCCATCACCCACACTCCTCAGGTGTAATTGTCTGGAGAAAAGGGCGTCAGTCAGGGGGTCGAGGATCCTCCTTGCCCTTCTCTCAAAGGCCACATGACCTCCAAATTGCATCTGCCTCTGAGAAACTGTCTGAGCAGGTGCAGGCATCAGAGGATCTGCTTTCCTGGTGGTTTATGCTCTGACCTGTAACACTGTGAGCGGGTAGCTATTATACTGTTGGCATTAGTAGGTCCCAGCATCTTCAGACTCTAGGCTGCTGATGGTAAAGTGAAGTCTGTCCCATCCATTGCCGCTGAACCACGATGGGACCCCAGTTTACAACTTGGATGCTTCATAGATGAGGAGCTTAGGGGCTCTCCCTGGCTCCTGCTGATACCAGGCTAACCACTTGTTAATGTTCTGACTGGCCCAGCAGGTGATGGTGACTCCTTCTTTTGGAGCCATGGACAGGATGGCAGGAGACTGGTCAGCACATTCTCTCCATGGGAGGCTGAAACCACACAGGAAACATCAGCAGAGTCTCAGGATATGTACACGGAAGTCACCAGTATTTAGTTAGGTAGGACAGAGAATACTACTTATTTTTAAAATAAGCCATATTAATCTGTGGAAAGATTCCCAATGAAGAAAGAAAATCAGGATGGAAAATCATACCCTTACTTTGACCTGCTTTGTCCAAATAATCTCACCTGGAACCCAGAGGAGCAGAAGGCCCAGAACTGTGTTGGAGTCACCATCTTGCTGCTTTCAATAGGTCCAGTGTATTCATGCCACACACCCAGAGACTCTGTTATTAGATTCTGAGAGGCAGAAACACTTCAGATCTAAAAGGAAGAAGATTTGCAAATTATGGGGCATTCCTATTGCTTAAGTACTCAAAAATTAAGTTTGTCAAAAGAATCCTCCCACTGGGCCCCATTCTTTGCTGGGTGTGTTAAGTCTCCCTCTTCTGGCCACCCGGAGGTTTTGAAAGTACTTACCCCATGTTGGGCCAGCTACAAAGTCTACCAGCAGGGGGCATGACATATGATGTAATGCAGTCCTCTGGTGGGCTTTGCTTTCAGTGGCAGTGAAAAGCAGGTCATATCCTCAGTTGTGGCCAGGGCTATGTTTTAACTCCCTGCTCTCTGCCACAGTCCGCTGTATAAACATCCCCAGATCATCCCGCCAGGCCATACTCTATCAATTACATCCTGTTAATTGTACACGATGAGCGAGAAATATTGAGTACTTCGCTAACTTGCAAAAATACTTGTGCTCCAACAGTGGGATGCAAACCCTACAAAAATTCATGTGGCCCCCCACCCTGGTGGCTAAGACGGGGGTCTGGATATCTGAGGAATGCAGGCACATCCTCTCCGAGGTTCAGGACAAGTGCTTGCATCTTGTACCTCCAACCACTGAGCTTGAAACACAGTATCTTGTTGAGTGTTGAGTGTTGAGACAAAACATTCCACACTTGGATAAACTACACCATTCCATTTATCAGCTAATTTTGAAGTCACTAGTGAAGAGTCCGTGGACAAAAGGACAAGACTGATACGAAGCGAAGGTCAAGCAAAGCTTTATTTCGTGACAAGCATTGAGAATCAAACTGACTGGCCAGGGCCGTCTCTTGCAAGGGGGCGACCGCTCCCAGCCTCACAGACTAACTTTTATAGAGTAAAGGCCATGTGGTTGAGCCTGGCCACACACAGGTGGCCAATTGAATTACATTCTACCCCATGATAGTCATCTAATTCAGCCTATGACCTTGGCTAGAATTGGCGCCTTTGTCTGGTGCCCAAATGGTGGGGGCTCACACTTCTTGGCGGGTAATACGTGCACTTTTACTTGATTGGACGTCTCCACGTGGCCGAACACGTCCTTGTATCTGGGCTCCTTTATCTCTGCTCAGCCTGACATTTCCTGGTATCTGCGCACCGTTATTGGGGTTATTTGGCCATATTTCACTAGCCGGCCGTATTTCACCAGTCCTGTTTCTAAGCACTTTCCTCTTGGGGGAAAGGGCAGGTTCAATCTAAGTTTACTGCATAAACAACAAAATGGCTCACTCTGGCTAAGTAGGCCCTTACACTAGTGTAGAGTGGACGCAGAGCCAGGAGGGACTCTGTGTCAGGTTTGGGTCTCCATGCAAGTGGCCCTATCATGTGGGCCCTACAACCTCTCCTATCATTTGGTGGTACATGCATCTGTGTCCAGGAAGGACCTTGTGGACACTCTGGCAAGTCCAGATGAAGACTCATAACACAGACTTCCCAGTTCTTCAGCAAGACTTGGCCCTTCTCAAGAACAACCTATTCACTGTTCAATGAGTAGTTCCCAGCATAGTACAGACCCAGGTAGACCTGTCCATGGCACATCAATTAACTGTGTGACAGAGCTATTCATCCTAAACCAGACATGTCAGACACATCAGACTGTAAGATTTTGTGGAGCCCACCAGCAGACAATATCAGAAAGGACATAGTATTATCGTTAGTATTGGACCCACGCAGATTCAGCGGGCACACAATTTATGGGACAAGAGTTTCAGATCACCACAATACTTGCCACTCTTGCCCAAACACCCCTGCAGGAGCTTTTATTTTAAGCCTCATGAGGCTTTATACTTAATCCATTTTCTTATTTCTGTATTCTTGCTGCCCCAGCCACAAAGGGACCTCCTCTCCCAAAATTAGCTAATTCCCAGAGGCAATAAAAGACTTGCTCAAGTCTTTTATATGCCCAGCTTGCCCGTTTGATATGCAAGCCAGACAATCCTAAGTCCAAATCCTACTCTTTTCCTTTCAATGAGAGGTGCAATCTGTGACATTTCCCTCTATCCAAATCCCCCTGGGTACCAGAAGACAAGGGGCACACCTATAGTCTGCAGCCTGCTGAAATTTTCAAACTCTCCAATCTTATGTGTGAGTAGCTTGTTGACTTTGCTTCTCCATTGCTTCTCATGAAATATGCAGTAATAATACAGGCCAGCAGTACTTCTCTTTGCCTGTGTTTCTCACCTCGGTACTGCCTGTGTCACTGTGGGGCATGCTGTGTGTTCTGTTCCCAGGGGACTATGCGTATAATAAAAACTTCTTACTGCATTGTAATAGCTCTCCTGTCTTTGTTTCTTACAACAACTCATTTAACACACAGGGCCTCCCAACCAGCAAATAGAGAGAAAGGACTCTAGGATCAGCCCTGGTTCGAATCATCTCTTGATGAAAGTTAAACTGAGTAGCTCCCATACCATTCTGTAATGAAATAAGATTTTTTTTTAGTAGGCGCTCAAAGAGCACAAATGGTCATTGACTTAATGTGGGTGGGGAAGTGGCCTGAAGTAAGGACACGGGTGCCCTATGGGGTGGCTGGCTAGGAAAGGCCTGGAAGGAAGAGAGTGGAAGGATAAAGGAGGAAAGATCAGAGGCAAGAAATTATCCACTCCATATCCTCTTTCTCCATATCCTTTATAACCTTTGGTATTTCTTGGTTTTGTTTTTTG
>NW_019155069.1:0-7808 GCF_002288905.1 Enhydra lutris kenyoni | reverse complement strand
TCTCCAATATACCTTCTGCTCCCCTCTCTGTTTCCTCTTCTTCTGGAATCCCAATTATTCTAATGTTGTTTCGTCTTACGGTGTCACTTATCTCTCGAATTCTCCCCTCGTGGTCCAGTAGCTGTTTGTCCCTCGTTTGCTCAGCTTCTTTATTCTCTGTCATTTGGTCTTCTATATCGCTAATTCTCTCTTCTGCCTCATTTATTCTAGCAGTGAGAGCCTCCATTTTTGATTGCACCTCATTAATAGCTTTTTTGATTTCAACTTGGTTAGATTTTAGTTCTTTTATTTCTCCAGAAAGGGCTTTTATCTCTCCCAAGAGGGTTTCTCTAATATCTTCCATGCCTTTTTCGAGCCCGGCTAGAACCTTGAGAATCGTCATTCTGAACTCTAGATCTGACATATTACCAATGTCTGTATTGATTAGGTCCCTAGCCTTCGGTACTGCCTCTTGTTCTTTTTTTTTGTGGTGAATGTTTCCGCCTTGTCATTTTGTCCAGATAAGAGTAGATGAAGGAGCATGTAAAATACTAAAAGGGTGGCAACAACCCCAAGAAAATATGCTTTAACCAAATCAGAAGAGATCCCAAATCGTGATGGGGAGAAAGGGGATAAAAAGAGGTTCAGAAAGAAAAAAAAAGAAAAGAAAAGAAACAATTAAAAAAAGAAAACGAATAAAGAAAAAGTATAAAAAAGAAAAAAATATATATATACTCGATAAACTAGTTAAAAAAATTTAAAAAAGAAAAGGGTAAAAGTTAAAAAAATATTAAAAAAATAGCAGAAGAAGAGAAAAAAATTGAAAAAGAAAAAAAATTAAATTAACTGCAAGGCTAAAGAATCATGGGGAGAAAGCCAGGAGTTCCATGCTTTGCTTTCTCTTCCTCTGGAATTCTGCTGCACTCCTTGGTAGGTGAACTTGGTCTGGCTGGATTTCTTGTTGATCTTCTGGGGGAGGGGTCTGTTGTAGTGATTCTCAAGTGTCTTTGCCCCGGGCGGAGTTGCACCGCCCTTACCAGGGGCTGGGCTGAGTAATCCGCTCGGGTTCGCTTTCGGGAGCTTTTGTTCCCTGACCACTTTCCGTAGAGTTCCGGAGGACAGGAATGAAGATGGCGGCCTCCCAGTCTCCGGCCCGCAGGAGCCGAGAGCCCAGGGCCCCACTCCTCAGGGCGCCCTCAGAGAACAGCGCCCAATTACTCCCGTCTGCCTGGCCTCTGACCACGCTCCGAGCTCACCGAGCCTGTGACCGGTTCAAGGTAACCCCGAGCTGTGAGCTCACTTCTCAGCTCTGTCTCTGTAGCCGGCTTCCCTGTTCTAATACCTGTAAGCTCTGCGACACTCAGACACCCCCGATCCTTCTGTGACCTTGCGGGACCTGAGGCCACGCTGACCCCACGTGGGCTTCACCCCGGTTAAGCCTCTGGAGTGATGTCCCTCAGCAGAACAGACTTTCAAAAGTCCTGATTTTTTGTGCTCCGTTGCTCCACCACTTGCCGAGAGCCGGCCCCTCCCCCCAAGGTCTATCTTCCCGTCGCTTTGGATTCACTTCTCCGCCCGTCCTACCTTTCAGAAAGTGGTTGATTTTCTGTTTCTAGAATTGCTGTTCTTCTCTTCGATCTCCCGTTGGATTTGTAGGTGTTTGCAATCTTTAGATAAGCTATCTAGCTGATCTCCTGCTACCTGAAGTAGTCTCAGCCTGCTACTTCTCTGCCATCTTGACTCCCCCCCCCGTAGGAAAGGTTTGATGATGATTTGCAGTGATCTCTTTTCACACCACTTAGTCCTAGAGGACATTTTCAACTGAGGGACTATTTTCTTTTCTTTCTTTCCCTGCTATTTAAGATCTACTCTCAAAATTTACTGCCCAGCATGCAGTTCAGTGATGAGATCAATGGTTTCAATACAGCTTGCCCTGGCTATGGATAAAATCCATCTGGATTGTTGTTGTTGTTTTCCAATTTGATAATAGCCATAATAGACAAAAAGAGTATACACAGATCCATAGAATATTAGAGTAAGAAGAGCTAATAGAACTTCTGTTGAGGATTCTGAAACATAACCATGCAAAGGGATTTTGCCAAAATTACTTAATGTGAACACACACAAAAAGTATCCATCATAATTAAGATAGTCCTCATAATAGCCCTATTACATGAATATTCTTATTCTATGAATTTTACAGATAAACACGAAGAGGTTAAGTAACTTAACCAATACACACAGTGAGTAAAGTGGTTTAGGTAACATATAAGCCTTGGGAGTCTACCCTAAGCCTCTAGCCTTAACCATTATGCTTTTCCCAAGAGGCAGGTTCCAGCTTTCTTTTCACTTTTGCTCCTGAATTTTCTAACCACTGATGTCAAAATAATTAGTGATCTATATTCATTTAGTGAAGTCACCACTCTAGCTGAAGTTCTGGCCAATGCTGGGCAGAACAAAGCAACTTAAGTGGCTAATCTGACCAAAGTCACTATGCATGATAGCTTTCAAGGATAAAAGCATCAAGGTGGGAATTCTGCCAAGGAGAGAGGGCTGAGGATACAATATGGTGTCTCCATACATGTTGAGTCCAAAAAAGTGATGAGAAGCAGGCAGATGTCAAAGTTGATTTTATCATGAGTGACTTTGTGAAACATTGGCCATAGATGTTGCTTATGTGTTGACGTTTGATGTTCAATTTGATGTTTAAGTGTTGAGATTTTACTTTAAACAGAGGAATAGTGGCATTGTCCTGCTTTTACATGGATTACTACTCAGCCTTGGCACCTTAGAGATTTTAAGATGTCATCCTCAGAAGTTTGGAGCAATTGGGAGATGGCATCCTAGTGGACCCTGGAAATCTTGGAAGTGATATGGTAACCTTAAGTGAAGAACAACATGGCAGGTACTACAAGGAAGAACACATTTTTTTATGGACTTGACTGGGATACTTGATGAGGACTCATGGATATATTTGGGATACTACTTTCTATCAGTAAGTTACTTACTATCAGTAAGTTCAGTCAAGAAAACAGAATGACTCTATGTATTCCAAACATAACAGATTTAATACAGGTCAGGGATTCGTGCGGTAGTTAGGAGAGTGACAGTCAGCAAAGCTACTATGAAAGCACAGGGGAGATAGCAGAGAAATTGATACTGAAAACCTCAGGCTGAAGCACCACATTTGGTAATCCTTCAACATTTTTCTAGACGCTGCTGTAACTGTTGAGAATCACTGAGAAGATCCCACCATTTGCTTTAGTTGAAAAGAGGTTCATTGAGGTGCCTGGGTGGCTCAGTCATTAAGCATCTGCCTTCGGCTCGTCATGATCCCAGGGTCCTGAGATGAGCCCTGCATCGGGCTCACTGCTCGGTGGGGAGCTTTCTTCTTCTTCTTCTCCCACTCTTCCTTCTTGTGTTCCCTCTCTCTCTGTGTCTCTCTCTGTCAAATAAATACCTAAAATCTTTTAAAAAAATAAAAGATTAAAAATAAAAGTGCCTCATCTTCTGGAGCTCACCAGGAAGCTGCTGTGAAACACGTCTCCCCAAACATCTGGCTATGCCCGCTTCCAGAAAATAATGGCTTCTGCTTTGCTTCCACTTTTCAAATCAGACAAGTGTTCCTTTCATTGGCAAACACCAACCTAGAATCATAAGTTGAAGAGGATTCTGGGAAATACAGTTCCTAGCCTTAGAGAGTAGTGGTGATGGTGCCAAATTAACAAGAGATAATCAAATGTCTTGGAATTGCAATAGCAACAAGACTTATCAAGCTAACTAATTACTATTAATATAATGCCAGTTCTAAAATATCTATAAGAAGCCAAAAAGTGCATATATAGAAGAATAAACTTTAAAAAAAAGACAAACTAGTCTGTTCTTAGCTAGCAGTGATAACAGTATAGATGAGTAGAGTAAAAGGTTTATAAGTAGGAAAACAATCAAAGATAATTTTGAAATTGATCAGGATTTTAGAGAAAGAAACACCATGCAAATGCCAAAGAAGAGGACTAGGCATTAGGTTGATTACGCAAAATAGAAATCAATTTTAACTTTGGTTTTAGAGTGTGCATGAAAGCAAAGCATAGAGTTTGAATAGATACCAAAGGAAATAAAATGCAAACTCGTAAATGCATTGACTGAACAATCATTTGAAAGTCACCATGTGATGAGAATAAATTACATTTTCTCCTAGTTTTGACTGGGTACTGTAAAGATCAGGTTATTTCAGGAAACAGACTCCTGGTTTAAAAACACTTTTTCTCAGAACCAGGAAAGAAATATTTAATTTGGGAGCTATATGTCCTGAATTATAAACTTTAGAAATGAATTTCAATATGAGTGGGGGAAGGTCCATATTCTAAAGCACTATTGTTATTGGTATTGTTCTCATCCCAGTGCATAATTACATTATCTATATTTAATCTTTTCTCACTTTATATCTCCACTTTGATTTCTGCTGCAAACCAATTCTGCCCTCTGTACCAAGCTGAGATCTCAGACGGATATCTATTATTTTCCTCTAATAAGCCAAATATGTTATTTCACGGGCAAAATAGTTTTGGAAACAGCTTTCATTGGGGAAAAAAGATACCAAAATCATCCAAAAATGTTGCATCACCTCCCTGTGTATGCAAGCCATAAAAAAAAAGAAGTGTTCTTATTTCTTTCAGTCAATAGCTCTTTAACATATGGGTTTGGGAAACATCTTTCTAGTGAGTAATGTAAGAAAATATTCAAAATTACGGGACGCCTGGGTGGCTCAGTTGGTTGGGCAGCTGCCTTCGGCTCAGGTCATGATCCCAGCGTCCTGGGATCGAGTCCCACATCGGGCTCCTTGCTCTGCAGGGAGCCTGCTTCTCCCTCTGCCTCTGCCTGCCATTCTGTCTGCCTGTGCTCGCTCTCTCTCCCTCTCTCTCTCTGACAAATAAATAAGTAAAATCTTTAAAAAAAAAATTTAAAAAAAATATTCAAAATTACATATTAGAAAACAGCTAAGACTTTCAGAGTTCTTTCCATGTATTGGGGAGTATTCTATAAGCCTTCATGTTGACTGACATGACCTCTTTGACCTCCTTTTGTGAACAAGGCTGGTGTTATTATTCCCATTCACAGATTAGAAAACTGAAGGACAGAAGACTTACATGCTCAGAGTCACAGAGTTGGTGTGTAGAAGAGCCACAATGCACACCCAAGTATTTGAACTCCACGAACTGCAGGGTCACCCATGACCCTATTGTGCTTCTCAAAAGAAATGAAATGAAATACAATGTTGTCAAGAGACAGGAAAGTGACATATTTTAGTTATACAACATAAAACAGAGGAATTATTTTAACTTTCCCAAATACTTAGAGTTTTACATTTTGCCTTTAGGTTCATGATTTTTTAAATTAAAATTTTTAAGAAAAATGTTTTGCCTCTGAATGTCTGATTGATTGTTTTTGCACCATTTGTTGAAAGGCTCTTCTTCCTCCAATTAATTTTTTACACTTTCACTTAAAAATTGGTCATGCATTTTTGTTTGGGCTTATTTATGGGTTCTATATTCTGTTCTATTGATCTATTTATGGCTTCTCTATTCTGGTCTATTGATCTCTTCCTCCACCAATACCACAAGCTTTTAATTACGATAGCTCTACAGTGAGTCTTTTTTTTTTTTTTTAAGATTTTATTTATTTATTTGACAGACAGAGATCACAGGTAGGCAGAGAGGCAGGCAGAGAGAGAGGGGGAAGCAGGCTCCCCGCTGAGCAGAGAGCCTGATGCGGGGCTCGATCTCAGGACCCTGGGATCATGACCTGAACCGAAGGCAGAGGCTTTAACCCACTGAGCCACCCAGGCACCCCTCTACAGTGAGTCTTAACCTGAGGAGGTAGAGTGATTCCTCCCACTTCATTCCTCTTTGTCAAGATTATTTTAGCTATTCTTGAGCCTATGCCTTTCCATGTAAGTTTTACAATAATCTTAACCAACTCTTGCTAGATTTGGAAGGAATTACACTAACCCTAGAGGGCAGTTTGGAGAATAGAAATCTTTAATGTGTTGAACCCTTACAGTCCATGAACACAATTTATTCTCTTCTTTAATTTAAAAGCATTTTGTGATTTTCAGCATACAGAACCTGGACTTTTTAAAAGTGTATACCAAAGTATGAGAATGACTATAATCACATCATGTTTAAATTTCTACTTCTGCATTTTGCTCTTATTATATAGAAGGATTAAATTTTTTTGTGTTGATCTATTTGGCAAGTTTGCTGAACTCACTATTTAGTTCTCAGGTTTGGGGAGTTGTAGATTTCTTGGAATTTTCTATGTGGATCAAATCATCTGCAAATAGAGATAGGTTTGCTTCTTCCTTTTCAATCTTCATGCTTTTTAATTTTTTTTCTTTCCTTATTACAGTGGAAAGAACTTCCAGTACTATATTTAATAAATGGTGAGAGCAGATGTCGTTGGCTGGTTCTTGTGCTTAGGAGAAAGAATTCAGTCTTTCACTATAGAAAATGATGCTAACTCTAGGGTTTTTGTAGATACTTTCTGTTAAGTCGAAGGAATTCCCTCCTTTCCTAACTTGCTGAGAGTTTTTATCATGATGGATGTTAGATTTTGTCAACTGTTTATAAGCGTAAAGCACCAACTGATATGATTATGTCATTCTTCTTAACCTGTACGTTGATCAATTTTCAAATGCCGAGCCAGTTTTGCATGCTTGGAATAAATCCCATTTGACAACGGTGTGTAATTCTTATTCATTATTGGATTTAGGGGGTGTAGCTCAGGGGAAGAGCATTTGACTGCATTATTGGATTCAGTTTATTAATTTTTTATTGAGAATTTTTAAAATCTAAGTTCTTAAGTTACATTGGTCTGCAGTTTTCTCTGTACTTACTTTGTCTGGTTTTGGTATTAACGGAATGATGGCCTCGCAAAATGCATTGGGAAGTGTTTCCTCCTATTTTCTGGAGGAGATTTTATAAAATTGTTATTAGTGCTCTTGAAAATGTTTTGTAGAATTCTCCAGTGAAACCATCTGTGCAGGTCTGGGAATTTTGGGAGAGAGGAGATTATGTACTAATTTTTTCTCAGCTTTATTGAGATAGAATTGACTATGTCTGGATTTTTAATTGAGGGATTTGATATAAATGTAGGCATGGATATGGACTGTGATACATGATTAGCAATTTTTGCCAGGAGGTTAGAATAACAGACAGGTCAGTGCTCCACCCCTCTTATTTTGGTCCACCTCACCATTTCGGCTTAGCAGCGTGTCTTTCAATGGCCAACACCTGCATTTTTGTTGGAGACCTGCTGAAAATCCACTTGGCTCATATGTGAGGATGATAGGAAGGGCTGAGAATTTACATCTCTTCTCCTCCAGAAGTCCTTGACCAATGACTAATAGGTCTAGAAATAAAAATTCAGAAGATAAAACTGAAGGTTGCATATTGCATCATTTCTGGAGTTTCTCCACAATATTAAACTCCAGTTGTCCATGTGGGAGCCGGCTATATAATGTACCCTTTGTTGTCTGCTTCCCTTTCCTGTATCTCTTTTTCCCTCACCTACCCATATTACTTGTAATCTTGATAAGATGTTTATGTTCAAATCTTTGCCCCAGAGTCGGTTTTGGGGGAAGTCCTTCATAAGATACTAAAATATCGTATACGGATGTCTTGTGCATATAGAACATGATGATTGCAAATTAACATTATAAATTGAGAACTAGAAAATCTTATAGGGAAAAATCTATGGGGTTTACATTTATATCTTATATTTAGGCCCTCGATGCTTGTGTGTGTGTGTGTGTGTGTGTGTGTGTGTGT
>NW_019155068.1:5696-7812 GCF_002288905.1 Enhydra lutris kenyoni | reverse complement strand
ACTGTTCACTGTATATGAAAATAAAATAAAACTCTAAACTTGAAAGATCAAGTAAATAAAAACAAATTTTTGTGCAATGACAGCTTAGACCTGTGATGGTATTTTTGAACTTGAATTATTCCCCTGTTTATTGTTGATTACTCAATGTAACAGTGTCTGACAAACTATTATACTTATCCTTTATTAAAGGCTTCCTACATTACCAAGAACCCTGCTAGGAGCTTTTACGATCTTTTTAATCCTTACACTAGTTCCAATAAGATAGGTCATCTCATCCCTTATTTTTGAAACAAGGAATTTATGCCTTAGAGATATTACCATGTTCAAGGTTATAAAGCTTAAATAGATAGATCCAGGAATCAAATCCAGGTGTGTCTGACTCAAAAGCCCATGTCTTCAAGTACTGCATCAAAAGCAGAAAAATTGTGTTCCAGTTGTTCACATTGAAGTTAAGAATATATTCATATTTATGAAAAAGATAAATGAAATTTTCTGTGTCTAAATTATACTAATGATTGACCATATAGGAAATCATAAGAGAGCTACCTAAATTTAACGTTACCCTAGAAAGAACTCTAATTCTAGCCACCATACTCAATCAGCTGTTAAGAATGCCAGGTGATGTGCAGAGAAAGATGCTTAACCCATAAAAGTGATTCATGCACCCTCTTTCTGGAGCTTTCCATTGGGGCAAATTCCACAGCATTCCATTGGGGCAAATCGAAGCCTGAGCTGCTACTGAGGACAGTCTACATGAGACAAAAACCACTGAGGTTCACTTTTATTTTTTTATTTTGATTTTAAAAGGTACTTGGCAAATGTTCAAGATGTTCTGTACAAGAAGGCAAACAATACCATTGGGGGGGATTGGATATCGTCCATGAATGGACTTCTCAAGGACCTCCGGTATTAATTTTCCTTTTATTCCATTTTATAAGTTGTAATTGAGGGTTAGCAATAAAACAATTTTCTGAAAAAGGTTTTGTTACTTTAAATTCTAACCAAAAATACTTGGAAGAAAGAGAAAATAAATATTGTAATAAGATCACACATAAACAAAAACTTCAAACCCCTAGGATTATATTATGCTTTGTTACTTTTCATAAACAAAGATTTTGGATACTCTTAAGATTAGCACTGAGGTTAATTGGTTCCCATTTTTTGATACTTGGAGCTAACAGAAACGATGGAGCTAGGTCCACATTTGTAAGTTGCTCAGCTTGCCTAGACACATTAGTTATTTAAAGAAGTATTTGTTAAATGAATCAATAAAACTCTGTGATTATATGCATCTGTATGCTTATGGACACATATACATGTGCATATATTCATATTGCTAGTGTTTCACACAGCAATAGTTATAAACATATATATACAATCAGTCGGGTGTGTGTGTGTGTGTGTGTGTGTGTGTGTGTGTGCATGTGTTATTGAAATACAGGGCCTGAGTAAGAAATAGTCTAAATCCCTAGCTATGATATATATTCTGTGTCATAGGAGAATAACAGATTTTAGAAACAAACACACTTGGCTTTGAACCCTGATTCTACCATTAACCACTCTTTAACCTTGGGCAATCTCTCTAATGTTTCTAAGTCCCTGTTGTCATCTGTTAGTATGCAGTAATGTCACTTTTTCAGATTTTCCAATTTGTTGGCATAAGGATTTCAAATATGAAATATAAAATAATCCAGGTGACTCCAACTTTTTAGTGCTATGTGGTCTTAAGTTTTAGATTCACTTCTGAAATACTTCAACATTTCAATAAAGCTATGTGGGGCTCAGTTCCCAAGTAGGCGTGATCTTTCAAGAAAAATATGATGCTTGTGATTCTTTCTAAAATGACATTTTTAATGCAATAGATATATGATTATGAGAAGAAAAAACAAATACTGAATCTATGAATCAGTATAGCTGAAATATTTTCAGAATTTTAACATAGATTATGTCTTATGGGCTGGATACATATTGTTTGTGTGAAAATTCATAAATTCACTTGCTTGGTTCTTCAGTTAGCCTAAATCTATTAAGTTACGATGAAATTTCCTTTTATTTTATTAATATTCATGAACTAATTAAGTTGTTTTCCTGATGTAGTTTAGGTGCTTCTATTTTC
>NW_019155068.1:0-2361 GCF_002288905.1 Enhydra lutris kenyoni | reverse complement strand
TTTTGTCTCATTAATGGAGTAACAATTGAAGGAATGTATGAGTTATTCCAATTATCACAGTCGGAACAATTTGCATCTTACCTAGACATTAATTCTTACTCTCAAATCAGAGACCAATTTATTTCTTTGGACACTTAACAAATATTATAGCTCTAGGCCCTCCTTTTCTTGGTATTATGTAACTATAGGTGTATAAGAAAGCCACTGATTTCTGTACATTGACTTTGTATCCTGCCACGTTACTGAATTGTTGTCTGAGTTCTAGTAGTTTGGGGGTGGAGTCTTTTGGGTTTTCCATATAAAGAATCATATCATCTGCAAAAAGAGAGAGAGTTTGACTTCTTCCTTGCCAATTTGGATACCTTTTATTTCTCTTTGTTGTCTGATTGCTGTTGCTAGGACTTCTAATACTATGTTGAACAAGAGTGGTGAGAGTGGGCATCCTTGTCATGTTCCCGATCTCAACGGGAAGGCTGCAAGCTTTTTCCCATTGAGGATGATATTTGCTGTGGGTGTTTCAGAGATAGATTTGATGAAGTTCAGGAATGTTCCCTCTATCCCTATCCTTTGAAGTGTTTTAATCAGGAACAGATTAAAATCAGGAACTGAAAATGCTTTTTCTGCATCAATTGAGAGGACCATGTGGTTCTTCTCTCTTCTCATATTAATTTGTTCTATCACATTGATTGATTTGCGAATGTTGAACCATCCTTGTAGCCCAGGAATGAATCCCACCTGGCCATGGTGGATAATCTTTTTAATGTGCTGTTGGATCCTGTTTGTTAGGATCTTGTTGAGAATCTTAGCATCCATATTCATCAGGGATATTGGTCTGAAATTCTCCTTTTTGGTAGGGTCTTTGCCTGGTTTGGGGATCAGGGTAATGCTGGCTTCATAGAAAGATATGATTGTTAAATTAATTCATGAAGTTCTTCCCTCTCATATCTTCACACACTCTGTATAATGAGAGATAGACCTGGACATTTGTGTAGTACCAGGATGGAGGTGTTTGACATTTGTCAAGGTCCATGTTGTAAGGTTCAGGATTTTATTTTCTATGAGAGAAATAAGAGTTCTAAGAACAAGATTAGGGAATTGGTCTAGTAGAAATTGCAGGTGAAACAAATCATAGTATCCATTCACATAAGTTCTAGCTCTTTTCCTGACTGTCAGGGATTCCATGTAGGTTTAGGGAACTGATGGTTGTCATTTCTGTATAGATGCATATATGCGCAGCTGGAGGAGGATTTAGCAGTTTGACAATTTTTTGAAATTTGTGTATCTCTAATTTGGTATCCTGGGTAATTCTTTGGATGATGGTCCTGTTTTACCTAGTCCTCATTCCCCCTAAAAATGGAGTCATCTCTGAGATACATGCTTGGTGCTTGTGTCCTTGATTCATGCTGATCCTTTTGGTACTAAGTTCTTGCTAGACTGGTTTTCTATTTCATGGTACCACCTAATTTCTATTTCTTTATTATTGCTTTCTTTCCTGGTCCTGGAGTGGTTAGCATTATTCATTTTCTTAAGGAGCTTATGTTCCCAAATGCAGGACTCATGGAATTGTGTGTCTGTTCCCTTTGATCTAATTAAGATGATACTTACTCAATATAGAAAACTGGAAGTTCTGCTAAAGTATCCAGTCACAAGCCATACAGCAAGAATATACATATATATTCACAGTCATGTAGAGGACTAGAATTGAATTGAGGTAAAAATGTTAAAATTTGGATTTTAGGAAGATTTTGAAATCACTTGATGCTTTGATAAATAAATATACTGATACAAAATCTGATATCAAATTGTTACTGCTACTTTTTGACCAAATGAAATAACTATGAATTTAACCTGTGAAGGGGAGAAAAGACTCACATGGTAACCTATTCAATATACAGATTATAAAATAATAATATTGTTCATACTTTATCAAAATATTTTTCAAAATTAATTCATTATCTATCTTCCACATTTTTATTTAAATTTCCATTAGTTGGCATTCATTATAGCAATAGTTTCAGGTGAAGAACTTAGTGATTCATCACTTACAAATACCACCTGGTGCACATCACAAGTGGCCTCCTTAATTACCTACACCTATTTAACCCACTTCCCCGACTCAACTCGCCTCGGCTAACCATCAATTTGTTCTGTTTAGTTAAGATAATATTTCTAGGCTTTATTTCTTTATCTCTTTGACTGAATACAAAACAGTCTACACTTTACAAAGATGAGCTCCATGGAGAAAGGGGAACCCTCTTACATTGTTAGTGGGAATGCAAGTTGGTGCAGCCACTTTGGAAAACAGTGTGGAGATTCCTCAAGAAATTAAAAATAGAGCTTCCCTATGACCCTGCAATTGCA
>NW_019155067.1:2279-7814 GCF_002288905.1 Enhydra lutris kenyoni | reverse complement strand
CCATCCCCAAACTACTAGAACTCATACAGCAATTCAGTAATGTGGCAGGATACAAAGTCAATGTACAGAAATCAGTGGCTTTCTTATACACTAACCATGAAAATACAGAAAGGGAAATTAGAGAATCGATTCCATTTACTATACCACCAAGAACCATAAAATACCTGGGAATCAACCTAACCAAAGAGGTAAAGGTTCTGTACTCAAGGAACTACAGAACACTCATGAAGGAAATTGAAGAAGACACAAAAAGATGGAAGACCATTCCATGCTCTTGGATCGAAAGAATAAACATTGTCAAAATGTCTATACTGCCTAGAGAAATCTATACTTTTAATGCCATTCCGATCAAAATTCCATTGGTATTTTTCAAAAAGCTAGTGCAAATAATCCTAAAATTAGTATGGATTCAGAAGAGACCCCGAATTGCTAAGGAAATGTTGAGAAAGAAAAATAAAACTGGGGGCATCATGTTACCTGATTTCAAACTTTGCTATAAAGCCATGATCACGAAGACAGCATGGTACTGGCATAAAAACGGACACATAGAGCAGTGGGACAGAGTAGAGAGCCCAAGTATGGACCCGCAACACTATGGTTATATAATCTTTGACAAATCAGGAAAAAAATATACAGTGGAAAAAAAGACAGTCTGTTCCATAAATGGTGCTGGGAAAATTGGACAGCTATATGTAGAAGAATGAAAATCAACCATTCTCTTACACCGTACACAAAGATAAATTCAAAATGGATAAAAGACAGGAAACAACATGTGTTGGAGAGGATGTGGAGAAAGGGGAACCCTCTTACACTGTTGGTGGGAATGCAAGTTGGTGCAGCCACTTTGGAAAACAGTGTGGGGATTCCTCAAGAAAGTAAAAATAGAGCTTCCCTATGACCCTGCCATTGCACTACTGGGTATTTACCCCAAAGATACAGATGTAGTGAAAAGAAGGGCCATCTGTACCCCAATGTTTATAGCAGCAATGGCCACGGTCGCCAAACTATGGAAGGAACCAAGATGCCCTTCAACGGACGAATGGATAAGGAAGATGTGGTCCATATACACTATGGAGTATTATGCCTCCATCAGAAAGGATGAATACCCAACTTTTGTAGCAACATGGATGGGACTGGAAGAGATTATGCTGAGTGAAATAAGTCAAGCAGAGAGAGTCAATTATCATATGGTTTCACTTATTTGTGGAGCATAACAAATAGCATGGAGGACAAGGGGAGATGGAGAGGAGAAGGGAGTTGAGGAAATTGGAAGGGGAGGTGAACCATGAGAGACTATGGACTCTGAAAAACAATCTAACGGTTTTGAAGGTGTGGGGGTTGGGAGGATGGGGGAACCCGGTGGTGGGTATTGGAGAGGGTATGGATTGCATGGAGCACTGGGTGTGGTGCCAAAACAATGAGTACTGTTACACTGAGAAAATAAATAAATAAAAATATGTAAAAAAAAAAGGATAAAAGACCTCAACATGAGACAGGAATCCATCAGAATCCTAGAGGAGAATATAGGCAGTAAACTCTTCGATATCAGCCACAGCAACTTCTTTCAAGATATGTCCCCAAAGGCAAAGGAAAGAAAAGCGAAAATGAACTTTTGGGACTTCATCAAGATCAAAAGCTTCTGCACAGCAAAGGAAACAGTCAACAAAACAAAGAGGCAACCCATGGAATGGGAGAAGATATTTGCAAATGATAGTACAGCCAAAAGGTGATATCCAGTATCTACAAAGAACTTCTCAAACCCCCCACACACAAAACAGGTAATCATGTCAAAAAATGGGCAGACGATATGAGCAGACACTTCTCCAATGAAGACATCCAAATGACTATCAGACACATGAAGAAATGTTCATCATCACTAGCCATCAGGGAGATTCAAATTAAAACCACATTGAGATACCACCCTACACCAGTTAGAATGGCCAAAATTAGCAAGACAGGAAACAACGTGTGTTGGAGAGGATGTGGAGAAAGGGGAACCCTCTTACACTATTGGTGGGAATGCAAGTTGGTGCAGCCATTTCGGAGAACAGTGTGGAGATTCCTTAAGAAATTAAAAATAGAGCTTCCCTATGACCCTGCCATTGCACTACTGAGTATTTACCCAAGATACAGATGTAGTGAAAAGAAGGGCCATCTGTACCCCAATGTTTATAGCAGCAATGGCCATGGTCGCCAAACTGTGGAAAGAACCAAGATGCCCTTCAACGGACGAATGGGTAAGGAAGATGTGGTCCATATACAGTATGGAGTATTATTCCTCCATCAGAAAGGATGAATACCCAACTTTTGTGTCAACATGGATGGGACTGGAAGCGATTATGCTGAGTGAAATAAGTCAAGCAGAGAGAATCAATTATCATATGGCTTCACTTATTTGCAGAGGATAACAAATAACATAGAGGACATGGGGAGATGGAGAGGAGAAAAGAGTTGAGGGAAATTGGAGGGGGAGATGAACCATGAGACACTATGGACTCTGAAAAATTATCTGAGGGTTTTGAAGGGGTGGGGTTGAGGTTGGGGGAGCCAGGTGGTGGGTATTATGGAGGGCACACATTGCATGGAGCACTGGGTGTGGTGCAAAAACAATGAATTATGTTACTCTGAAAAGAAATTAAAAAGAAAAACATATGATCTGCTTAATAGATGACATTTGACAAAGTATGACACCCATTCATGATTAAAACCCTCAAGAAAGTATGAGTAGAGGGAATGTACCTCAACATAATAAAGTCCATATATGTAAAACACAAAACTAGTGACATCCACAATGGGGAAAAACAGAGCCTTTCTTACGGTCTGGAGCAAGACTGGGACATCCACTCTCATCATTGTTCATTGACATAGTACTGAAAGTTCTAGCCTCAGCAATCAGAAAACAAAAGCAGTAAAAGGCATCCCAACTGGAAAGAAGGAAGTAATACCTTCTCTATAGACATGATACTGTATATAGAAATCTTTAAAGACTCCACCAAAAAAATTGTTAGAACTGATTCACGAATTCAGTGAAGACTAGTGCTACAAAATCAACATACAAGTATCTGTTGCATGTCTACACATCAATAATGAAGCAGCAGAAAGAGAAAGCAAGAAATTAATCTCTTTTAGGATTGCTACAAAAAGTGTTGATACCTAGGCATAAACCCAAACAAAGAGGTAAAAGGCCTATACTCTTAAACTATAAAACATTGGTGGAAGAAATTGAAGATGGCACAAAGAAATGGGAAGACATTCCATGTTTATATATTGGAAGAATAAATATTGTTAATATGTCTATAGTACCCAAAGAAATCCATACAGTTAATGTATCCCTATCAAAATACCACCAGCATTTATCACAGAGTTAGAACAAACAATCCAAAAGCTTGTATAGAACCACAAAAAATCCCTAATAGTCAAAGGAATCTTGAAAATGAAAGGCAAACCCAGAAACATCCAAATCTGGATTTCAAATCTGTATATTACAATGTGGTTTTGATTTGTATTTCCCTGATGACTAATGATGTTGGACATTTTTTCATGTGTCTGTTAACCACTGGTTTGTCTTCTGCACATTTTTTGACTTGATAATTTGTTTTTTTGGGTGTTGAGTTTGATAAGTTCTTTATAGATCTTAGATACCAGTCCTTTATGTGTAGTGGCATCCTGACTTGATTTTTCTCTGGCTAAAGTAACAGACAAGTTAGAACATTACAAGTACATTTTACTCATTTCTTTCTGAGGAAGAAACTGGAAATTGGGCAGCTCACTCCCAAATCTGTGTACACTGTGCTAGAAAGAAGGTAATGTAAGAAGGGAACAAAAGTGCCAGAAAACTCCCTGTAGTTTATTTTTCTTAGTTAGATGTTTGCTTGGTTGTTGCAGCTTCTTAAATAGTTTCTAGGGTTCCCACAAAGCAAATTTGGGCTGCATGTTGTTATTTGGTGTTTCCATGGGCAAACAAAGGTCTCAAAGTTTTCTACTCTGTCACCTTGCTGACATGACTTTAAGTTTTTTTCTAGTAAGCCCTATGTCTGAGTTTCCTGTATGGTTTCTGTCCCTTTCTTTTGTTCTTTTAAATGGAGCATAACTTACAGGGTTTTTTTTATAAGCCTTGTAATTTTTTGTATGAAAATTAGATATTTTACTATTACAATGTAGTAATTCTGAAAGTCAGATTTACTTCCTCAAGGTTTGTTAAATCTCTTGATTGTTGGACACTGAAGTAGTCAATTTTTGGACACTTTTTCAAACTATTTTGCAAAGACTATTCATCATATTTGATCACTGATGTATATTCCTTTAGCTTGTGTTCAGCTAAGGTTTTGACAGAGACCTCCTTAATGGTTAAAGCTGAAAACAAATAAATAAAAACACACCAAGCTAAAGAGAAATGTCACTTCTCTTGGTTTACATTTATTGGTCCCTACTGGGGCAATTCTTCACAACTTAGGTTTATTCTTATTTGAGGAATCAGGTGAAAATTTAATTTTTTAAGGGACATTTCAGGACCTGTATTTCCTGGGTATTCATATGGCTTACCTATTGAATGTCCTAATTTCCCAAATAGTCATACCCTAGCTTTTCCTCCAGACATAAGATGGTCTATTTTATATCTCCACCCTTACTCTCTTACCTTCAACATCTTTTTTATAGTCCACTCTGCAGCTTGTATAAGCAAGAGCTACCTCTTTTCATACTTGTTTTCTGAGTTATTTGAAACAAAGATAAACATCTTGCATCAGTATTTCAGGTATCCTATACACAGGGTAAAATAGACATATACAACAATTGGAAAATAAGGTTTTCTCTGCTTATATCAGTTCAGGAGAGGAAACTGGAAAACAAGCTGGTGAAAACCAATATTAAAATTGTGCTGGGGAGAGGTTAGGACAAATGTAACTAAAATGCCACATAATTTTCTATTTTGAAGATGGCTTTTTCTTGATTTGAAGTTTCTTCCTTGATTAGGAAATGTTATAAATTCACTTTTTTCCAGATCAAATACACAGTTTTGTTTTTTTTTTTCAGAAAGTTTCTGTTGTTTGTTTTTTTGTTTTTTTTTTTTCAGTTTTTCTGTGGGAGAATGAGAATTTGGAGAATCCTACACTACATATTGCTGACATCACAACTAATATTTGCTTTTTCCCCCTTTTTTAAAAAGGGTATTTCTTTTAAAAATATGTTTAATTGTGTGTGTGTGTGTGTGTGTGTGTGTGTCTAAACTTACTGTAGAGTTGAGAGACCATTTCTGGGTTCCTTATGCCATTCTATTGATCTTTTGTTCCGGTACAATACTGTCTTAATGATTGCAAATTGTAATACACCTTGATGTCCAGAGTTGTTATGCATCCACCTTTGGTTTACTTTTACTTTTGCTTTTTTGTTGTTGTTTGTTTGTTTTTTTAATCTTTTTTTTTTTTCAGCATAACAGTATTCATTATTTTTGTACCACACCCAGTGCTCCATGCAATCTGTGCCCTCTCTAATACCCACCACCTGGTTTCCCCAACCTCCCACCCCCCCACCTCTTTA
>NW_019155067.1:0-2229 GCF_002288905.1 Enhydra lutris kenyoni | reverse complement strand
CAATTTCCCCCAACTCCCTTCTCCTAACTCCCCATGTCCTCCATGCTATTTGTTATGCTCCACAAATAAGTGAAACCATATGATAATTGACTCTCTCTGCTTGCTTATTTCACTCAGCATAATCTCTTCCAGTCCCGTCCATGTTTTTTTAAAGAATTTATTTTATTTTATTTTTTGTTTCTTTTCAGTGTTCCAGAATTCACCGTTTATGCACGACACCAGTGATCCATGCAATATATGCCCTCCATAATACCAACCATCAGGATCACCCAATCTCACACTCCCCTCCCCTTCAAAACCCTCAGTTTGTTTCTCAGGGTCCACAGTCTCTCATGGTTCATCTCCCCCTCCAATTTCCCCCAACTCCCTTCTCCTCTCCATCTCCCCATGTCTCTTTGTTATTTCTTATGCTCCATAAATAAGCGAAACCATATGATAATTGACTCTCTCTGTTTGACTTATTTCACTCAGCATAATCTCTTCCAGTCCCATCCATGTTGATACAAAAGTCATCTTTTTATAATTTAAATTCAATCAGCCAACATATAGTACATTAGTTTCATAATTCATCAGTTGCTTATAACACCCAGTGTTCATCACACCACATGCCCTCCTTGTAATTATTACCGAATTACCCCATCCCACCATGCATTTCCCCTCCAGAAAACCTCAGTTTGTTTCCTAAACTTAAGAGTCTCTCTTGGTGGGCGCCTTGGTGGCTCAGTGGGTTAAGCTGCTGCCTTCGGCTCAGGTCATGATCTCAGGGTCCTGGGATCGAGTCCCACATCGGGCTCTCTGCTCAGCAGGGATCCTGCTTCCCTCTCTCTCTTTGCCTGCCTCTCTGTCTACTTGTGATCTCTGTCTGTCAAATAAATAGATAAAATCTTTAAAAAAAAAAAGAGTCTCTCTTGGTTTGTCTCCCTCCCTTATTCCTTCCCATTCAGTTTTCCCTCCATTTCCCTATGATCCTCTGTGCTATTTCTTGTATTCTACATATGAGTGAAACCATGTGATAATTGTCTTTATCTGATTGACTTATATCACTCAGCATAATACCCTTCAGTTGCATCCATGTCAATGTAAATAGTAAGTATTCATCCTTTCTGATGGCTGACTAGTATTCCAATGTGTATATATATATACCACATCTTCTTTATCCACTCGTCTGTTGATGGATATCTCAGCTCTTTCTATAGTTTGGCTATTGTGGACATTGCTGTTATGAACATTAGGATGCAGGTGTCCCTTCAGATCACTATATTTGTGTCTTTGGGGTAAATGCCTAGTAATTTAATTGCTGGGTCATAGGGTAACTCTATTTTTAACTTCTTGAGGAAACTTCATTGCGTTTTCCAGAGTGCCAGTATCAGCTTGCATTCCCACCAACAGTGTAAGAGGGTTCCCATTTGTCTCCATCCTCACCAACATTGTTTCTTGTCTTGTTAAGTTTAACAATTCTGACTGGTTGTCAGTGTGTGATGTGGTATCTCATTGTGGTTTTGATTTGTATTACCCTGATGGCAAGTGATGTGGAATATTTTTTCTTGTGTCTGTTGGCCATTTGTAGGTCTTCTTTTTTTTAATCATTTTTTAAATTTATTTTCAGCATAACAGTATTCATTGTTTTTGTACCACACCCAGTGCTCCATGTAGTCCGTGCCCTCTCTAATACCCACCACCTGGTTCCCCCAACCTCCCACCCCCCCACCTCTTCAAACCCTTCAGATTGTTTTTCAGAGTCCATAGTCTCTCATTGTTCACCTCCCGTTCCAATTTCCCCCAACTCCCTTCTCCTAACTCCCCATGTCCTCCATGCTATTTGTTATGCTCCACAAATAAGTGAAATCATATGATAGTTGATTCTCTCTGCTTGACTTATTTCACTAAGATAATCTCTTCCAGTCCCATCCATGGTGCTACAAAAGTTGGGTATTCATCCTTTCTGATGGAGGCGTAATACTCCATAGTGTATATGGACCACATCTTCCTTATTCATTCATCCGTTGAAAACCCACAGCAAATATCATCCTCAATGGGAAAAAGCTTGCAGCCTTCCTGTTGAGATCAGCAACACGACAAGGATGCCCACTCTCACCACTCTTGTTCAACATAGTACTAGAAGTCCTAGCAACAGCAATCAGACAACAAAGAGAAATAAAAGGTATCCAAATTGGCAATGAAGAAGTCAAACTCTCTCTCTTTGCAGATGACATGATTCTTTATATGGAA
>NW_019155066.1:0-7819 GCF_002288905.1 Enhydra lutris kenyoni | reverse complement strand
CCCCCCCCCAAAAAATAAGCAGGAAAGAAGATGGATGGAAAACCCACAGAGGAGGTTAGAATAGGCATCTCTGTGAGCCTATGACTCTACTCAGTGGCCTTGTTTACCATGACACCCTCCCTGTTCATAAGGACAGGTCCCAAAACTGAGCGGTTTGGGAGGCAGGGAGAAAGGGGACCCCAAGAAGGAAATTCAATTTACTTTACCTGGCAAACGAAGCCCTAGTTCAGGGACAAGTTTGTCCCTGTGCCCATCTGAAGTCTTTGGGGCTATGCCCAAAGGAACAGACAGGACTGGACATACACTTCAGGGTCCTGCTGTGAAAGGCTTCTCCCATGCCCCCTCTGGGTCTTGGCTACTCTGGTCCAAGGTCAGTACCTGTGATCACTGCCCAGTCTGGGCCCAGGTTTGGCAGCCTCTGCCTGAGGACCCCATGCCTGGTAAGCTGATATGGGGAGGAGGGCTGTACAGGGGATAGACTGGGACTGCAGGCCACTCCTTTCTTCTTCACCAGCACCACCATGAAGCTTTCAGGCAGCCCATTGTCTCGAAACACATATGTACCTGGATCTAGGAACTGGTGGGCAAACCTGGGGGATGAAGGGTCAGAATATGGGGATAGTCAGCTTTTCTGGGTTGTTCATATCAGGCTAAATGTGAGTGACCTTAACCTGTGGCAGGACCCCTTCCCACGCACAGGAATAATGTGGCCCAAGGAAGCTGTCCATGACTCCCAAACCCTTCCCCTCCATGTACTCAGGAGGACTCACCTGCCATTGGTCTCTGCTGGCCTTACCTCCCACACGGTTGGTGGCTTCCCATCCTCCTCTGGTCCTTGTAGTGCCTCCCCAGCTCTGTCTTACACATGAGGAACCATGGCCCCTCCAAGTTCCCAGACAGCTTAGCTGAGATTACCTTGAGAAGTTGAGGTGAGTCTCTTGTACCAAGTGCCTGAGTCTCCTGAAGGCCCCAAAGTCCCAGTGGGGGTTGCTGTTAAACAGATGCTGCACCTGGTACACAGGATAGTGGCTGGCTGAGCGATCTGGAGAAAGAGCAGGGTGGGGCTGGGTTCCAGGGGCCTCCTCAGTCCCAGGCCTGGGCAGCTCACATCCTGACAGCTCAGCTTCTGTCCGTGGGAGAGTGAGCAATCTGAGAAGACATGTTTTCAATGAAATGGCATGTTTCATCCTTTCATGTCTATAATAATAATCATTTAATAATCTTGGTGTCAGGGCACCTGGGTGGCTCAGTGGATTAAAGCCTCTGCTTTCAGCTCAGGTCATGATCCGAGGGTCCTGGGATCGAGCCCCGCATCGGGCTCTCTGCTCAGCGGGGAGCCTGCTTCCCCCTCTCTCTCTCTGCCTGCCTCTCTGCCTACTTGTGATCTCTGTCTGTCAAATAAATAAATAAAATCTTTAAAAAAAAATCTTAGTGTCAGGGCAAGACCCTTTCTCCCTCTGGCCTGAGAAATGAGCGCACCGGCATATTGTTGAAACACAGTGAACAGGGGCCCCCATGCCCCCATGCCCTTTGTGCAAGAGCACAGCTGGCAGCCCTGGCACTCTCAGAGGTGAGACCCTTTCAATTCTGTACCCCTGGCAGGCAGTGTGCACGCAACAGGCACTCAATACATGCTGTGTGGGATGACTAAGAGAAGGAGCAGCTAAGGTGGTGGATGGGGAGTCTGGCAGAAATACAGACAGGCCCAGCCAGGCCATTCCTTCAGCACAGGAGGTCTTCCCATGCACAGGTGTCAGTTCTTCTGAGCACTCCCATTCCTCCCAAAAGATGGAACTCTGATCTCACCTCCCCGCTGTGTGGAGAAGGGTGAATGCAACTGGGTTCACTCCACACATGTAAATACCAAGGCTTAGAGGGAATGGAGGTTTCCCAGGTCCCAGTGGGTTTACAGGAAACCTGGCCTGGAAACCAGGGCACAAATGTTTAGAGTTCATTTCCAGGATTTATTTCCCCCTTGGATGTTCATCGCCTTAGCACTGTTATGTGGGGAGGAACTTCAGTAGTTAGGTGACCCATGAAACCAAACTCTTCAACTATTTCTACCTGGGCCAAGGGGCCATTCTTCTGTTTAAATCAGGTTAAAAGCATGGCTGTGCCTCACATCCAGTGAAGCATAAATTCCAAATACCAGAGACCACTATTTTGAGCATTGCCTGAGGGAGCACCTTAATCTTTGAACCTTTATTGTGTTGTTTGTACATAGCATTATCTGTACTAATTTGTTGTGGTTATAAAACAATTAGCAGAACAGTTTATATTTGCCTTTATTTTCTATTCCATACCTCTCTGCCCCTGTTTTTTTCTCCTCAAAATCCATTCCTTTAAAAAAGAAATCTGTTGGAGAAGATAAAAAAAAAAAGCCAGCCCAGGGCTGGCTTCTCTCTTGCCTCTCTCATGTCTTTAGAGCTGCAGAACTATCCCTGTCTCAGCCCAGCCATTTAGTGTCCTGGGGCATCTTAGTGGGACAGCACTGTACATCTGTCATCTGTGTGTGAGTAGGTGGGTTGGGTGTGTGGGGACTGCCCATCCACTCCACAGCAGCACCCTGGGGAAGTACCCAGCAGGGGAAATGGAGGAAATTAAGGTCTACCAAGGGCCCAAGCTGTGTTCAATGCATGGAAGGTGGCACTGAGCCCAAAGGGGATGAGACCCTCTTCTATCAGTAAATGCTGTCTCATGGAGGAAAACTCTGTCTTGTTCTGAGGTTCCCAGGGATGGGAGTCACAGGAGACAGGCTTCTGCTCACTGCAAGGAAGACAATCCTTATAAACCAAGGTATCTGAAGATGTAGGGGGCTGCCAGGAGGGGTTGAGGAGTCTGCCTCTGGGGGGCTTCAGGCCCTGGATGGATGACTGTGTGGTACAGAGTGGACATGCAGGAGGACTGGCTCAAACAAGAGGTCCCCTAAGTGAGTCCCTGCCTCCACCCAAGGCATAGAACCTGACCCTCATGGGCTGCAGGGAGGAGCTGCAGAATGTTGGACTGGAACATTTGCTCTGAGAAAGTGCATGGAAGCCCACAGTGAAGTGACCAATCAGGTTGAGAACAGGGGCACAACACAGGCCTGTGACTTGCCACTTCAAAGGTGTGGTCAGTATGTGAAGTCACAGGACAGCCAGGCAGGGGAGGGATGAGAGAGTCAGGCCAGAGGAAGGGTCCAATGTACTGAAGTAGGAAACTTACTGTGGGGAAGAATATGAAGCTGGAAAAGAATCACATCCCCCTCTGCCAGGCAGACCACTGGATTTGGAATATGGGGATGGATGTGGGGGTCATGAGGGACAGAGTGTTCCAGTCCTGTAGTCCGATGATGCCTTTGCAGCCAGGGCTGGGATACAGGTGGTCCTGGGAGAATTTGGAGAAGGAAAGCTGTGGGACCTTGGCTTGTTTGGGGATGTACACATACTCACCTATTGACCCTATCCTGTCTCGATTCCCTTTTAGGAGTTTCAGACCTTCTGGGGCCCTTACCTCCCCAAGGACAAGGTCTTCTGTGGTCCCTGCCAGACTCTCACCTCCTGAACACCAACACAGGACTGAAAAGTTTCTCAGGGGCCATAGGTGGGGGACCCAGCTTCCCATTTCTTAGTGGAAGAATGCAGCCATGCCCCTCACTCCTCCCACTCTCTGAGAAAGCCTGGGCTTGGTACCCTCCTCCACTTACCAAGGAGGAAGGAGCCAAGCATGTCCACTCTGGAGATGACAAAGCCAAAGATGCCATGGGGGCCACATTGGGTCAGATGGACCCTGGCGTTCCCTTGGAAGAACTGGTCTGGACCCAGAGTGCTCACTATTTCCTGAGAACATGCAACACAGCATTATATACTTGGAGAGGACAGGAGGTGCAGAGAGGCTTGCAATGATGGATGGCCAGAAACCCAGACTGAGCCCTTTAGCAGAGCCCCTGGTGATGCAGGGTTCAAGGATGCCCACTATCAGCCTCCATCAGGACATGTCTCCTTCCTCAGTGAAACTTGCTCAGGTGGCCTCCTGTGCCCTGGGCTTCTCCTTATCTCCAGAAAACACCCCTGACTCATCTCTGGTCCTTGTACCAGGTTGTTGTTTGCTCCTTTTCTCTCTACTTCCAAATTCCTACTAACAGAACAACTTCTTCAGAACACTTATCTTCCTATCACCCCAAATCTGTTCTCCAGTGCCACAGCAGTGATCCTTCTTCTTTTAATGGCAAACAGACACAGCCACCTAGAACCTTGTGGTAGGCAAATGTCCAGGGTGAGCCAGATCTGCACTCTGTCTGGGCCCTGATCCTCTGCCCCTCCAACCTCGATGAAGCATTGAGGCCCTGAAGACAGTCACAGCCAACATGATGGTGGCCAAGAGAAGGCTCTGCTCTCTGACCAGAGGTCTAGGCTGGGATGAGAGGCCCAGGCTTGGTTCCAGCAGGGCTCACACCATTTTTGTGACCATGGTGAAAGCTTTCATGTCCCTGGGCCTCACTTCACACTTATGTAAAGCCAAGCTGATGCTTTCTCAGCTCTCTTCTGGCATTCAAACCAGATGGTTGACATTATTGTACCAACAAATACACTTCCTTTCTGCCTTTCCCTCCAGCTTACAGAATGGAAATACATACAGATAGCAACAGACTAGGAAAGACTGGTTAGCAAACGGACTTTCCCTTCTGCTGCCTGGTTTCTGCAGCCAGGGTGCCTGGGTCCTTAGCAGGTAGAGGCTGCCCTTCCATCCCAGCCCTTCTCTGAGCTGGACTTACACTCTGGTCACTGTCTCCTGTCTCACTTTTCACACTGAGGATCAGCTGTCTGCTGGAACCCCAGGCCAGGGCAAGTTGGGGGGCCCTGGCCAGACACTGGGCATCGCAGAGCTCTTCGGCTGAGACATACTCCTGGCACTGGCAACTGTGGGAGAGGAGAAGATGGGAGGTCTGCTCTGATGGGTATGGAGCAGCTGTGCACCCCTGATACCTTTATGCTAGTACAGGCCCCTTCAGAAGGATATGAGGTGTCTATGCTTCCTAAGCAGTGACTATAATTTGAATGGAGGTCCATGATGACTCATTAAAATGCACTCTTCTAGCCCCTGCTTCTGTACCAGCCTAGGCATCTCCCAAAATGGGATCAATGTCTGGGACAAATCTTAGTTGATAGGCTCAGAATTTTTGTTTTGGGTTCCCTGCTGAGGCCAGAGTGAAGCGAGAGAATGCTGTGCAGCCCGGCATACTCTATTCGGTGGGCCTCCCAGCACAGTGGCTCCCCAGCTCTGCGTGCTGGGGAACTCTGGTCTACAAGTCAGGTGGAAGACTGGAATGTCAGATAAAATTGGAATCCTTCTTGGCTTGGTATCTAGTCAGGGGCACTCCTAGCAGTTGGCTCAGGGACCTGGGGTGTTGAGCTCACTCTGCTTTGCTGCCAGCACCTCCTCAGCTCTGAGCTGCTTGACCTGGCTGTTGTTAGTCTAGCTCTCCATCTTGGGAAATGCTAACAGGGAAGCTTCTGGAAGGAGCTTGTATTTGGCTCAGTCTCCCATCAGGGCTGGGTCCTGCCCAACTTTTCCAGATGGGCTCTCTGGGGACAGTCAGGACCTTTCAGGTGATGGTGGATTGATTTTGTTTTCAGCAGCTTTTCATTACTCACATGCCCAGTTCAGCACTGAGCTCTCCACCCACTGGGTGACAGAAGGAAGAGCAGTCATGCAGTTGTGGGGTCACACACTTGCGGGTGGCAGCCAGGCAAACTTCTCCAGCCCAGCATCGCTCTACCACCTGTGGGAGGTGTAAGAGAAGAGTCCTGGCTCTGGTACCCCCTGTAGGCCAAGGATTCAGGCACTCTCTGCATCAAAGAAAATTTCAGAGACACAGTGGGGCCTCTGGAGAAACAGTCTCTTCTGCGAGGTCACTTAGTCAGTGTCCTAAGACTGGGATTAGGCTTGAGGATAGAGGGGACCCACATAAGTAATAGAAAACAAGTTTGCTGACTGAGGGAGATGTTTGGGAGGTTTAGTTTTGGGGACACTGGATCCTTTTTATTGAATGCTGAAGATCTGTTGGTCTCTGATAAGGAGAAATGTGTCTTGCCATATGATCCTTCTGAGGTCTTCTCATTTGTATAGGAGGTAATCCACCCAGCACAATGGACTGAACATTAACCAGACAGCCAATAAAAAGTGGCTGGCATGCTATCTCTCCTCAGTCTTCAAGCCTTCCTTTCTTGAGGCCAAGGTGTTACCTGGGGCTGACAGTCTTCATCACCGTTGCTCTCCTCACTTTCCAGGCCAATTCTGCTATAGGACTCATGTCCTGCCTGGCAGATGCAGGAACCATCTGACTTCTGGAAGACCCTGTTCAGGCCCCGACATGTGCAGTTGGAGGCACCTGGGGATAGAGGAGTCCCATAGCCCATCACACACACCTAATAGTGAGCCAGAGACATGGGTAAACTCTCTGTCCCTGTCCAAAGGGAGTTTGTGATCTAGATGGGGAGACCAGATACTCACATTTACCAAAGTACTGACCTTAGAAGTCTTTGTGAGGACTGAATGAGATCTTTTGAGTCAATGATTCTCAACCCTGACTTTGCATTAGATTCATCTGAGAAGCTTTTAAAAAATATTGATGTTCAAGTACTCTCTAGGTAAATTATATAGAAACTTCTGAGGTGAAGCCAGAACACCTACTTTTTAAGTCTCTTGAGGGCTTTAATGTGTAGCTGTGGCTGAGAATTATGGATGTAGTTGAAAGCACTTGACACGTTATGGAATGGAAAGTGTTGTTCCTATTCTCCATCCCACAAAGCCATGGGGGACCATTTCTGAAGGACTGGCACAGACCTCCATCTCTAGAAAATAGAGAGAGCTACAGAGACTAAAGGCCTCTCAAGGAGCTTGAAGGATGGTCTGGACTGGATGGCAGAGCCAAGAGAACAGGGATTCTCAGCAGAGAAGAAGGTGATGAGTGGGGGAAGGTTCAGATTTTATTTGGGAGACTAACAGAGTCTAGGTGATTGTTCTTCTAGGAGAGCCAGCTGGGGGAGAGGTAGAGATTGGGGCCTTGTAGTTGACTAGGATTCACTGCAATTCCAGTTTGTTCGCCCCTGTTGGAACTTTCATCTGCTCAGGGAAAATAAAAAAGTCATTAAAGTTTAGCCCTTGTCTGCTCCTGCAGATAATCACTTACATGTATGGTACATAGTAACCAAAAGAACTCAGCAGAGCTTGTTGAATGGATTGAGAGTTGACATCTTTTGCTAATATGGTCATATTCTTTCCCCAAATGAATTTAGGGACCATTAACAAGAAGAATAATTATTTCTGCTGTGGAGAAGAAAGGTAATTACTCAATACTGAAATGACACATAGCATTTTCATGAGTCAGGTTCTAGATGGTGAAGCCCTCTGTAATATCCTGAACTCCAATAAATTCTTTGGCTTATCTAGACCAGGTCTCTGCTGAGACCCTGGGAGTCTTCCATATCTCATTGTCCAAAGCACTCTGTAAGCCTGTGGTTACACAGGGGAGCCTTGGGGATTTTAGAACTCAACCTTTGTTCGATCTGTACCACTCTGCTTTTACATTTTTTCACATTAATTTCCTAAATGTGAAATATTTTGAAAAAGTATTATGTTGTTAAATAATACTTTGAACAAAGGTCTGAACTCTTGGTCTGGCATACATGACTGTAGAAATAATCACAGATCTATATTAAAAGAATCATCCTAGAGGAGAATATAGGCAGTAACCTCTTCGATATCAGCCACAGCAACTTCTTTCAAGATATGTCTCCAAAGGCAAAGGAAACAAAAGCCAAAATAAACTTTTGGGACT
>NW_019155065.1:0-7820 GCF_002288905.1 Enhydra lutris kenyoni | reverse complement strand
ACCAAGTACACCAGCTCCAAGTGAGCCCGCCAAGTAAGCGTCCTGTCGTCATCCAACCCCAAAGGCTCTTTTCAGAGCCACGCATGCTCTCAGTAAATGAACTGTAATCCTTATTCCGAGAGCTATTCTCGGGATGTTTCCTAAATTTGATTATGGCTAGGACTTTAATTTCCAGTTAGGGCTGCGTAGCAAGTATGTTTTCCGGTTAGTTACAATACCCACCAAAAATTAAGCGCTCACAACAAAAACGGTTCTGTACAGGCATTATTTCTTTAGTTTGACAAAACTAAATATCAATTTTAAATGGAAATACCATTCCAAGGGTAGAGGTCTCGTTTACCGTGTTGGGGGCTCCAAATTAATCGTGATGTTCAAGGACTTGGAAAGGCTCTCTTACCGGATGCAGAAAGGGTAGTCTCTGAAAACTTTGTTCTGCTCAGAGCTTTTCTTTTTTTTAAGCTTATAGATACGTAATACTGAAAAAAGCTGAAGACAATATGAGTTCTCACGGAAATCTTACATAGGCTTTTCTGGGACCTTTGCAATTGCTCCCCTTCAGCTGGTGGGGCCAAGGTGGGAGGTGGTGTGCGTGGGGGGAGTCTGTGCTGTAATCCAAGGGCACAGAGGGACAGGAAAGAGAAGTTGTCCTGTCTTAGGCCTTCAAATCCCATCACCTACTATAGCTTCTCTCCTAGGAAGTCCTGTTTTATTTAGTCTTCCGGCAGTATTTAGCTGTAAAGCTCTCCAGGTCACGAGAGAGAAGCCCCACTACTTACTCCTATAAGGTGTCTGACTGACTGGGCAATAGTTACCCCAGGACCGAGGGCCCCTTCTCAGTACCCTGGACTCATTCCCCCTGTCCATGGGAAGCAAGGACTGAGGAGGGAGAAAGGGAAGGGAAGCCCTCCCTGGCAGGATGTCGCTTCTGCTGCACAAGGTCCTGTGGCATAAAAGGTTCCTGCTGCTGGGGAATGGATTATTGTGGGGAAAAGAAATCTGGAAAAGAAGCTGTGGATCTAGAGGAAAGGGCCAGGAGGTAAGCAACCAATGGTTCAGAGTTCACCAAGAACACTGATGAGAAATCTTTCCTGGTGTAGCTGACAACCTCACCAGTTACATCCTCACAGTAGGATGAACTGGAAATGAACACACACACACACACACACACACACACACGCCCATACCCACACTCACCATGGAGAATCGCAACAACAGTGTGCCCTGAGTCTGGGTGCTGAGCGAGGTAGATTCTGCCACTGAGAATTTGGACTACAACTCACTTGTTTCTGCCATTAAAATCACAGAGAT
The DNA here is from genome assembly GCF_002288905.1 of Enhydra lutris kenyoni. Classification (NCBI taxonomy): domain Eukaryota; kingdom Metazoa; phylum Chordata; class Mammalia; order Carnivora; family Mustelidae; genus Enhydra; species Enhydra lutris. The sequence continues at coordinate 6,512 of NW_019155065.1, read as the reverse complement.
TCAGAACACCCAGCCTGAGAATTAATGTAGGGATATCCCAAGCTCGATTTACACCCCTGAGCACCTGGTAAATGCAAATACAGATCCTCTGTGGAGGTCTCAACAAATCCCCACAGGTAAGATAACAAAGAGCATGCAGGAGCAACTTCAAAACCCAAATCAACACACAATTCAACAAGACACTGATCAAGAATCAGAGAAGCACACAATTGGAAACAAAAGGAATAAAAAGAAACAGACTTCAGATTGCTTACGTTAATATATTTTAAAGGGGTGGGGGCACCTGGGTGGCTCAGTAGGTTAAGCCTCTGCCTTTGGCTCACGTCATGATCCCAGTGCTGGGATCAAGCCCTGAGTCAGGCTCTCTGCTCAGCGGGGAGCCTGCTTCCTCCTCTCTCTCTGCCTGCCTCTCTGCCTATTTGTGATCTCTCTCTGTCAAATAAATAAACAAAATCTTTAACAAATATTAAAAAAAAAAAAGGACTGTTTGAAATATGCTGAGGGACTAAGAATACAAAGAATTTTCCAAAAAGATTTGAAAGAACCAAACACAAATTCTACAAATGAATCTATCTGTATATTAATCATAAGAAAATTAAATTTTAAAGGCTTGCTGGATAGGCCAAATAGTCAATTGACCCCAGATGAAGAATTTACATGAACTCTGTAAGCAGAGTTGATCCAAAATGCGGGGAAAAAAATGTGAAAGTAATTTAAAAGATCTGGAATTAGGAGTAAATTTGGCTACCATATGTCTAATCAGGGTACCAGAAAGAACCAGAGAGAATGGTACTGGTGTGAATGTTCAAAGATCATAGCTGAGACTTTTTAAGAGTTGACGGATTACGCATGTAATGAAAAATGAAATAGAGTGAAACTCATACAACCAATGCGGGGATACGCTGTCACACTGTAAACTAAGCCCCATAAATTCTCCCAACAAATGTAAGGCCGATGTTCACAAGGTTCTGCTTTCTAATCGCTTCTGGCACATGACATCAGACTGAAAAACTGTTATAAATTCGGGGGGGGGGTTTGAGAAATTGATTATTTACATGCACCTTATATCTATTTGATTACTAAACTTTTGTCAATTCTAATCAATATTTAATGATTTAAAGGCCTGTTTTCATTTTCATTACACATAATACTATCTCTAGCAAATCAAAAGTTTTCTTTCCTATGTCTATTTCTGTTAATTATTTTTATCAAGTTACTGCGTTAGCTAAAATCACAAACTATTTGCTATGTTAGGTGTGCTGGCAGACATCACTGTCTTTGTCTTCCTTCTCATGGAAGTGGCTTTGGTAGTTCATGCCTTGTGAAAACCTTCTTTGCCTGAGTGCAAATGTGAGCGTGTAATCTGTATGTGTTGATTAGTTTCCTTCTAAATACATTTGAAGAGTACTTACTAGGAATGCTGTGTGAACTGTTGGATTTGATGGAATCATGTGCTTTTCCTCCTTTATCCTGCTACAATGCAGTACAGGTAGATTTCCTAATGTTACTCCATACTTGCATTCCCAGGACAAATTTTATTTGGTTGTGTTCTATTATTATCTTAAACAATATTATTATAATATTATATATGTAATATTATATTATAATAAATAATATTATCTTAAATAATGCACACATTTTAGTGTTTCAGAAGTATTTTACCTCCTCTGTTCACAAATAAAAATCATTGTGATTTTCTCTTTGGGGTTCATCCATGCACATGATGTCATTAGGATTAGGATAATGTCAAAAGCTTAATTGTGGTCCTTCCTCTATTCTCTACTGCTGTGTAACAAACTACCTAAAAACTCAGCAGCTTCAATCAACGAACATTTATTATCTCATTTTGTTTCTGGGTTGTCGGGAATCCAGAAGTGACTTGCTGGGAGGTTCTGACCAGGGTGTCTCATGAGGTTGGAGTCAAGACGTAAACATGGGCTGCAGTCACCTGAAGGCTTGACTGTGTCTGGAGGGTCCCCTTCCAAAATCGCTCACTCCCGTGCTACCCACGTTCCTGCTGGCTCTTGGCAGGAGNGGACCTCAGTAGGACCTCCGTGCCCTGCCACGTGGACCGCTCAGGAGGGCTAATGGACTCTCTTCCACAAAGACAAATCATAGAGAGAGTGGGGGAGGGATTAGCCACAGTCTCTGTGGCCTAGTTTCAAATGTCACACGCTGTCCTTCTGCCACTTTCTATTAATTAGAAGCAAGTCACTTAAATGCAGCATATATTCAGAAAGGACCTGGCTCCACCTTTCAAGGTAAGGGGAGTACATTTATGTACACAGTGCACATAGCCACTTCATCTCTCTTGTGCTTTAAATACTTGACTGTAAACAGTACTTGTGCCTTAAAGAGTAGATAGAAATCAGCTGTATGATCACCTGGACCTAACACTTTTTTTTTTCTTTTTTTTGAGGGTGGGAAGGAAGATTGTTCTTTATTTTTTTTTTAAGATTTTATTTATTTATTTGACAGACAGAGATCACAAATAGGCAGAGAGGCAGGCAGAGAGAGGGGGGAAGCAGGTTCCCTACTGAGCAGAGAGCCATATTCAGGGCTCGATCCCAGAACCCTGGGATCATGACGTGAGCCGAAGGCAGAGGCTTAACCCACTGAGCCACCCAGGCGCCCCTGAACCTAATACTTTGATAAGTGGTGGCTCGTTAAGAATTTCAGGAATTAGACTACACTGACCATTAACCACAGAGACAAAAACCAATCAAACTCCCACATGATGTCCTGAGGGACTTTTCCTGAGATTGTAAGGGACCAAACAGTGGTCTGTACAGTTACATAAAACCAGCACGTTGCAGGTACTTAGAGAAAATACTGAATTAACTGAAGGAATTCATCTGAGAACTCCTAACCAGCTACCTGCACAGCAAATCTCCCATTCATGATGCTTGTAGGAATGTCCAACAAAACTGACAGGTGTGAGAAAAAAAACAAAAGTGAAAATAAATACAATAGAAAGGAACAGCCCTAGAAAATACTTTGGCTTATGAAAATATAAGAAATGAACAATATGGAAAAACATAAATTAATAAAAATTGCAGTTGAACAAGAAGTTAAAGCTAAATTAATATATTTCAAATGTAGAATCTGAATTGATGAATGAGTCATACTTAAAAATAACCTACCATGTTCAAAGTGCAAGGTAACAGATTAAGAGGTAGCAAAAGGATGTTTTAAAAGAAGAAATTAAAGAGCATAATTTAGTCATGAAGATCTTTAAGGATATCCTTGACACATATCAAAATTCCCTATTCAGTTGTACCATGGCAATGATTCAGAATATTTCTTATAAATCAGTCATTCAAGAGGTAGTCATCAAATGCCTCTGGGCCAGGCACTAGAGATATAAAGAGAGATGAAGTTGTTCTTGACCTTCTGAAGCCCTTAGGTTTGTAGACCATCAAAGAAACTTATAGCTAATTGCTTGCTTTTTTTTTTTTTTTTTTTAATCATCAGCCACTAAGACCTAAAAAAGTATTTATCACTCTGTGGAAATATGCTGGCAGGTGAAAAGAACTGGGTTCATATGGGAACTACAAAAATCATTAAATCAAGGCAAAATATTCATCCAAATATGTAAGTAATAAACAGAATATAGTAATACTAATATCATTGTGACATAGTGAAAAGTTGAGGAACAGTCCCATTAGACTGCCCTCATGTCTGACATCCAAAACCATCCTCCTATTTGGTAATTCTCACAGATGGCTCACAGAATTCACTAAAAGTTATTATAGTCAAGGTTGGGGTTTATTATATCAAAAGGATACTGATTAAAAACAAGCTAATTTCACTCCTATGTGGAATTTTAAGAAACAGAACATAGAGGAAGGGAAGAAAGAAATAAAATAAGATGAAAACAGAGAGGGAGACAAACCATAAAAGACTCTTAACTCTAGGAGACGAAGTGCGGGTTGCTGGAGTGCGGTGGGTGGGGGGATTTGATGACTGGGTGACGGGCATTATGGCAGCCACTTGATGGAATGAGCATTGGGTGTTCTATGCAACTGATGAATCACTAAATTCTACCTCAGAAACTAATAATACACAATATGTTAATTAAATTAAATTTAAAAGTTTTTGTTTTTGTTTTAAATAAGCCAAGGTAAGAGGCACATGAACAGAGTCTCTAAGGGGTCCCAACTCAGAGCTTCTAGTAATCCTTTTCCTTTGTGGGTGTGGGGAGTGTTAATGCCTCCTGCAACACAACATTACAACAACACAATACACATTGCCAACCACAGGCCTTTATCACATAAACATGTTTGACTGTTGACTGTCCACATGCTCAATCTTTTAGCTCGCAGTCCCGACGCCACATGGCCCAAAGCTCCCAACACAAAGGACATTATTACACTCTCCCATGCAGCCCAAGGCCTCTTCCTAAACAGATACTCTCATGCTGCAGGACATTCCAAGGGCCCAGACATCACCTCCCAGCAAAGGGCAAAGGCTACACCTTCCTTTGGATAATGTTACTGCTTTACCACACACATAGTCCTAAGAAAATCCACATTTTTATGAGTTAGATATCTGTCATTGGCCATAACTTGAATTCTCCAACTATCTGCTTTTTTTGATAGTTCTGTCCCATAGTTCTGGCTATTTAGATCGACTGTGAACCCAAAAATTTTATACACAGTGTTCTTATTGAAGGCTATTTTTTGTACTTTATTCAGGTGAACGGCTTCAGCAGTCTCCTCCTTGACTTATACTCCCAACTGCCTTCCAAACCCTGGCTGCAGGAAAGAAAACGGAGGAGAAGTGGAGATCATGTTGGGGGAAGTTCTGAGTTCCTGACCTTCATTTTGCTGGCGTGGGCAAGTGGCACTACACAGGGGAAAAGGCTCTCTTTGCTTTACTTGAACAGCAGCATTTGAGTGACTTTTCCTTTCATAACCGTGACACCTGCTATCATGGATAAGGAACAGGAATTGTGGAAAAGTGAAGGACTAACATTTTAGAATTTTGTCTAAAAGTTCAACCATGAAGGTTAAGCTGTGTTTCGTCAGTACAAAACATTATGTCTCACAGCCAAGTTATGGCTACTTTTTGGGAAAGACGGAGGAGCATAGGGGGAAGAATAAAGGTGAGAGAATTGGAGAGAGACTCAGAAAAAGAACGGAAGAAGCAAATGGCTACTATGAAAGGAGAGACAGAGCCTGAAGACCCAAGAGAAGCCAGAGAATGCTAGTCGGAGAAAGCTGAAAGGGAAAGAGTGAGATGAGGGGATAGATCTCGTCATGTTTGGGATGCTTGATCTGGGTGTACCACCTGTTACACACCTGTTACACTCCCCACATTTCTTGGGTGTCGGGGTGAGTGGATGGATTACAACACAACCACATCTGGGAGACACTCTCTGACCAGCACAAGTAAGATGGCGCCCTTCTATCCCATTCTTAACTTATTCTGTTCATTCTTCTTCATTACACTTAGCAAAACTGACATGAATTTGAGTATTATTTCCTCCTCCCATTCTTTAGACTGTAAGCTCCCCTGGATAGGGTTAGATTTTATGCTGCTGACTCCCTAAGGCCTAAGGCTGTTCCAGACACATGGTGGGCTCTCAATGATGATTTGCAGCAATCATAACTAAAGGACACATGCATCTGTAACAACAGGGAGAGGTCAGAGCTGAGTTGTTGCAATGGCTCAGCAGAATGAGTGACCCCGTTTCTGAGTCTCACTTTCCCCATTTATATAAGAAAAAAGGAGTATCATATTATATCTTAGAATTATTTTAAGGATTGAGGTAAGTCATGCAAAGCTCTTAAATCAGGTGTGGATATTTTGTAATCACTTAACAATTGTTAGCGACTATTACATTTTCCTTGAATTAAAATGAGAATTAGAGTAGCCAATTCTCTTTAGGTCAAAGACTCAAGGAAAATATGAGCCTTTGAACTACTCGAATACCAAGTAGTTAAATCCCCAACAAAGATAGTTGGAGTTTTGGAACAAAGATCATTTTGTTCGGGAATATCTCTTGACTAAACATGATGTGACTCATTATCTGATCATGCAAACGATGACTAAAGTGTAGGTAGCATTTAAAGAGAGTTATATGAGCACACGTAAAAACAACTACCTTGTATACCAAATGTTAATGCTGATGGCAAAAACACCTAACAAACTCTTTATTTCTTCAGTTAGGGGAGACGTATGAATGCAGAGAATAAATGAATGCAAACAGTAAAGGAATCAGCTCACAGAAATTACGAAGTATGAAAAGTGATCTGCCTGAAAATGATTGGTTAATGTGAATATTCTGCCCAGATCCAATCCTGGTTTGCTGTACATTGCCTCATCAGGAGAGCCTTAGCTAAGTGGAGGAGCCCAAACAGTGTTTGGCTTTTTCATTTTATTTTTTGTCTTTATTGTAAAAATAGAATTTACTTCCTTACAGGCCCAGCGACTGGGAATTCGTTATTTACCACCAGTACTTTTGATGGAGAAGTCTAAGTGAGGGCCACACGTCTGTAGATGAGATG
>NW_019155064.1:3621-7822 GCF_002288905.1 Enhydra lutris kenyoni | reverse complement strand
AAGTGTGCTGTCCCCTCTTCCTGACTTTCCTCCTTCAGGCTCCTGGTTAGATCCCCTTGGCCTCTAGAGCTCTGAAGAGGTAGCCTCAGACTACTCTAGAGTGATTGCTTTCCCCCTCCCTTTGCTGGCAAAGCTGGCAGATTTCCCTGGGCTCTTCACAGGGGCAGCCTAGCGGTGATTCTGAAGGTACAACTTACAAACCGGTGGGCTGCAGCAACTAGGGAGGACTGGACGTTGTAACTGCCAAGTGGAAACACACAGAGCCTCGAGCCATACTTCCGTAACCGCTCGAGTTCCTATCACTGCCTTCTCCTGGCGAGTGTGATTGTCTGCGCGCTCCTTTTTCTCCTGGTACCAGCGCTGAGACTGGCCCTGGGACCTCAGCTGTGAGCGGATCTAAGAAGAGTTGTTGTTTTCCGTCTTCTTACAATTGGTGGTTGTTGGTTTTGTTCTTGTTCTTGTTGCTGCAGCTGTGAGGTCAGGAAAACTGTTCCAATTGGTTCAGTGTTGATCCAGAAACCAGAGGATCCTGCAATACGTGAACATGTGAACAACTTCAGGCTAGCTCCGTCCTGCGGACGGAGGCCCTTAGGGACAATCCTGTCACAGACACATTTTACCCACAATGCTGAGTAACTTAACACATTGTATGGCTGAAGCAGAAAGAGGAGTCCTTAGAAAGATGGAACTCATGGCTATGTGACTTAGTATTGTAGGTCAAGAGTATAATTTCCAGGTCCTTTTCCTGCTTTCCTCCTTTTTATCATTTCCCTTTCCTTATGTCTTCATTTGAATACAAAGAGATGGGTCGCCTGATTTTGACTCAGACTCCTTCCAAGGTAGTCACTCTGTTTCTTCTGTCTCAGATGGAGATGGCGCCTCTGGAAGCACATCTTGAAGGCTAGGGCAGGGCCCTCAAACCCCGGGGAGGCTTCCCCACTCCCGTCGCAGGTCCCACACAGGTTTCCAGGGTTCTGGCTGCCCCAGCAGGGATGGGTTCAGGCAGCAAACGGTGGCGCCCGGTGAGGAAGAGGGTGAAGGTCAGCTGCAGCATCTCGTGGAGGACAGACTTGGCGTGGACCTCTTGGTACTGGCAGCCACGCACCTTGTCCCAGAGGAGGTTTCCCTGGTTAAGGAGAAGGGACTGACGCTCCTCTTCTGTTCAGAAGCAGCGGGTCCCCCTGTGAAGCTGCCCGGGGCCAGGAGGCAGCTCACAGACCAGAGCTGAGATGCTGCCACGGGCATCCAGGAGGAGCCCCGCAGATGGGATTGGCGCTGCACCTGAGGGCTTCTGGTGGCCTGGCGGACCAGTGGGGGTACCCTGGCCCCTCATTCATCTTCAGTTCTGTCTATCCATGAGTCTTCAATAGATCAGGGTAGTTTCCACTTGCAGAATGTTCCCGGTACACGTTTCATGCCTTTTCATTTTTGTGTGCTTTTCTCTATATATGCTTTACATGGCTTAGAAGACAGAAGGCATCACCCATTTCAATTATTAGTTCATTTCTTCATGGAAGTTTAATTAGTCCAAAGAAAGTAAATCTCCCAGATCTATATTTTAACTAAAGTCACTAGCTTCTGTTCTGTTCCTTGCCTTTCCTCTGCTGCCAGTATGATTTCTGGTGAGTAATTCAGTCAAACAGCTGGTCCCTGTGGTCACAACCCTTCTACTTCCCGGCTTCATGGACCCTTTCCATGCACCCTTTGCTATGATGCAATTCCTTGAAGCGTTTCTCGGCTTTGAAATAGACTTTTAACCAATATTCGCTCTTACACTACTGCCTTAGGGCCATTCCACCTTTGTTTGCAGTGTGGCTCTTTTCTCCCTTAACCAGGGGAGGCTTGAGGGCACCATTTCTCATTCTACGCTCTCTTCCCAGGCAACCACTTCCTTCCCTGGGCTTTATGAATGGAATGTCTTGTAAATGGCAGAATCAAGGATCCATTTTATTTGTTTTGATTTGTTTTGTTTTGTGTTTTTAAAAGATTTTATTGATTTATAGGATGAGAGAGAGAGACAGCAAGCACAAGCAGGGGGCGTGTGAGAGGGAGAAGCAGATTCCCAGCTGAACAGGGAGCTTGACACAGGGCTTGATCCCACGCCCCAGCATCATGACCGAAGCCTAAGGCAGACACTTACCCAACTCAACCACTCGGGTGCCCCTGAACGATCCGTTTTGTAAAGAATATTCGCACTTGGGTGTCTACCAGTGTAATGTAGAACGTATCTGGTGCTTTTCATTTTTTTCCTCACATGTCTGCTTCCTTTTCTACTTACAGAATTCATATTATCCCTTCTTCTTACTCTTCCCTTTAAAATAACTGATATTAGTTCACTAAAATTATTATTCCAAGGTTAGTTTTTCTACAAAATCCAGGATACAGACACAGCATTGGACTTGTGAAGTCAGCCTTTCCCATGACGACAGCATGCAAAGTGACTTCCAGGAAGTCGATGCGATTCCTTCTAATGTGAAAACGAAATAACGAGTGAGAGAGTGATACAATCTGTTCTTTCATCAGGTAATAATCAGACTTCTTTCCTGCTTCAATGAGAAAGAAACGCAAGAAGCTTTCTATAGAAACATTTAATGAACAGAAAATAAGGAATTTAATATATGTAAAACATATACAATTCTCTTAACCACAAAGGGTAGGTACAACTAATATAATACAATAAAAAAATAACTTAAATCTTATAAATGGAGAAATAAATAAATAGCTAAATAGGCAGATCAGCATGGTCTTCTGAAGGCAACAGGTGTTTGTAACGTTGAGTTCAAGTTGCCTAATACTCCTGAACACATGTGACAAATTGATTCAGTTCATGTCATAATGACAGCAGAAATGAGAGTCTTTGACACTACAGACACATGGGAGTGTGATATTATTCTTCAGAGAGAATCATTTCCATGTTGAAACGGGTCTCACTTCCTGCTCCGCAATCTCTTATGCAAGGCTGTTGATGCATACAAGGGTTTCATGATCTCTGCTCGGACCATCTCCCAGGCACAAGGGCTGTATTGCTTCTCTCGCAGATAGAGGGAGATTCTCTGGAAGTAGTTCCTCAGGATGGAGTCCCCATTCACCAGGGGTGTCTCTCCCACCCCCGCCTCCTGCAGGGGACAGGCTTCCAGGTGGCCCAGCTGCTCAGAAAGTCTGGAGCACAATTCCTCCAGGAGGGTCGTGTTCCAAGGAGCAGGTGAGGCCTCTGTGCAGAAGAGGTGGAAGGTCTTCTGGTTTGTCACATGGATGGCAGAGAGGGCTTGAGCCTTCTGCAGCTGCTTTCCGTCAAACACCTCCTAGGGGAAGACAAAGTCTTTTGTGTACTTGTCACAGGAGCTAGCAGACAGTGTCCTCATTTGTCGCAGGAGCATCAAGGCCCTCCAGTGCACCAGGCTATGGTCCTGAAGCAGGTCACATCCCAGAGAGCCGAGGGAGTGGCAGCTGAGCAACACCAGGGCCACCAAGAAGGAGCACTGCAGGGCCATCAGGGTATCCTGCAGATGCTGTTGGCCTGGATGGGGTGGGCACGTCTGGGTCCTGTGGCTCTAGGTTCTCTGAGCATCTTCTCTTGTGCATGAGGCTTAAGAAGGGGACATAGGAGTTTTCAATTTCTGAACATTTCCCTCACTTTCTACTTCTCTTTTTGCTTTACTTTCTACACTTTCTACTTGGCTTTGGAGTATGGGTCTCTCAACCATGTATTGTTTTCTTTAAGTATTATCCTTGCCTCCAGAATCTCTTTGGATGTTTTTTAATTGCAACTTTGAAGAAAACTTAATAGCAGGTAGACACAGTATATATCGTTATATATTGTATTTTAGTCTGTGCTTTAAGATTAAAAAAAATGTGTAATGTTTATCTAATTCAGAGTCGAGAATGACTAAAACTTTTAAGCTAATAGTTATATTTTAAAGCTATTGATGCTTATGTATATAAGTACAATTTGATGAGTGACTTATAATTTCCTTACATGTATACAATGAAGTATATGGAGTCCATATGCAAATTAACAATTTCTAAAATGACATAATGATTTCGGTGTACCTGAACATTTCCAATCAATCCAGATTGCTAAATGCAAGTGAAAACTGGAAGTATTTACTTAACATGTGTTTTTTTTAGTGTACTGAATTTGAAAGTGGCCTCATATGACAAAATCATTTTTTTAAGGTTTTTATTTCTTTATTTGACAGAG
>NW_019155064.1:0-2235 GCF_002288905.1 Enhydra lutris kenyoni | reverse complement strand
TGTTTCCAGGAGGCAGCTTCATCTAGTCATCTGTCTGGTGCTCAGAATGCAGGGGGGTGAGGCTCAGGCTATGATGTCAGGGACACACTTCCTTGTTTCCTTTCCTTGTTCATGGTGTTGCATTTTCAAGTTAAGTAACAACAACAAAGAGTATTTGAATAACTTAATATTTCCACATGCTTTACTGGACATGCTCTCGCTTGCTGGTCCTGATCATATTTTACGTCATCGTGAGGATCACACAGCAGGAAGGAAGAGGACGGGCAAGGGGCTGCCCCGGGTTTCTCTTTCATTTTTAAGACATCAGTTTTTCTGTTTCTCATGTCACCTTTCCTCGAAAGCAAAACATGGCAGCTGTGTGTGGGGGAGGGGGGAAGACAACTGTTCTGTCTGATTGTGACCAAAGTGAAAGAGTGGCCTGTCCGCTGAGAAATTGGCAGAATGTACGTCAGCTAAATTTGATGCAGAAACACTGGGGATGAGCAGCTTTGGCAGACGGAGAGAATGAAGGCTGTCCTGAGTTATTGCAAGTCAGGAAAGTGTCTGCCTCGGCCAGAGGATCCCACAAGACCCACTCTTGGGTCCCCATGAGGCCCTCAGCTCTACAAGAGGAGCCACCTCATTTTCCTTTCGTTCAATCCGCATGTACTCGGCTCCGAGGAGAGATGAGAGGAGTCACACCAATCAGCTCACAAGAGATTGGCGACCAGGACTCAGCTGCTCACCCTCTCTGGAAGGAGACAGGATCCTTGCCCTGCCGGAGAGCTCCGCCTACCTGATAAGTCCACTCAGACCCGGAAAATGTTGCCAGAGAAATCCAATATGAAGACATAGGGAACTGAAAGATCCTACATGATTCTGCTCTGCGCCTGGATTAGAATAATGATGAGGATCTTTTAAATGATAACACTAAAGCTGATTGGAGTCTAACCCTTCTGAGATCCTTGACACCATTATGTCTGTCTTCTCAGTAATCCCATTGGATTCCGCTTATTTCTGTAGCTGTTTGGAGAGAAACAGAAACCCGGTGTTAGAATTATTCAGATCNAGCTGTTTGGAGAGAAACAGAAACCCGGTGTTAGAATTATTCAGATCGAACAAATATCCAAGGTAGAACACAAAGGAGTTGTGAGATAATGGCTGGTCTGGAGGCAGCTGTTAAAAGATGTGAGGAATAGAAATGGACAGAGGATTCAAGAACCAGGAGAGGCCATGGCATGAATTCAGTCAGATGGAGAGGGTGAGGGATCAAGGATTCTAGATTGCATTGTAGATGCCAAAGGCTTGTTGACTGTGGTTGTGTATGGCAACTGGGGGTATGGGAGGAGTCAAATGCATGAGTGACTTAAAGTTCCTAAGACAAGTTGTCAGGATCCCTTTTAAATACTCATGAGAGTGGGGAGGAGTCAAGATGGCAGAGAAGTAATAGGCTGAGATGACATCAGGTAGCAGGAGATCAGCTAGATAGTTTATCACACCATTCCGAACAGCTACACTCTAACAGAAGGTCGAAGAGAAGAAGAGCAGCAGTTCGAGAAACAGAAAATCGACCACTTTCTGAAAGGTGGGACCTGCAGAGAAGTGAATCCAAAGCGATGGGAAGATAGAGCGCAGGGGCATGGTCTGGATCCCCGCAAGCAGTGGAGCAATGGAGCACAAAATCAGAACTTTTAAATGTCTGTTCCACTGAGGGACATCGCTCCAGAGGGTAAGCTGGGGTGAAGCCCATGCGGGGATAGCGTGGTCTCACGTCCTGCGAGGTCACAGAAGGGTCGGGGGTGTTTGAGTGTCACAGAGCTCCCAGGTATTACAGCGGGGAAGCCAGTTACAGAGACTGAGCTGAGGAATAAGTTCTCAACTCAGAGTTACCTTAAGCTGTGATCCGTGGCATAGGCAGGTCCCTGCTCTGTAAGCAGGGACCCCACAAGATCCTGGGAGACCCTCCTGGAAGATCACAGGGATCTGCTGGGTTTGGAGACTCCAGGCGGGGCTGTGTGCCAGAGACGCTTGGTCACAGGCTGGGGGAGCTCAAAGTGTGGCTAGAGGCCAGGGAGATGGGAGTGATTGAGCACTTTTCTCCAAGGGTGCCCTGAGGATTGGGCCCCGAGCTCTTGGCTCCTCTGGTCCAGAGATTCAGAGGCTACCATTTTCATGCCATCCTCCTGAACTCTATGGAAAGTGTTCGGGGAACAAAAGCTCCAAAGGGGAAGCCCAGCGGATTACTTAGCCCAGCCC
>NW_019155063.1:5459-7825 GCF_002288905.1 Enhydra lutris kenyoni | reverse complement strand
ATCAGGGTGCCCTTGAGGGCTGTGTGGTTGGACGCTCATTTGGGGTTTGGGGCAGACCTGTAGGACATTTCTTCTTTCTTTTGGCCAGGTAGAGGGCAGCATTGTGACTCCAGAATTCCCAAGGTGGTGGGCCTGAAGGCAAATCTTGTGAGGATCGAAATCTGAAAACACAAGCTATGGTTATGTTCAGTGCCGAGGGCATGACAGTTCCAATGTCCATCAGCTGTTTCAAGAACTCCAGCACCTGAGGATGGGCGAGGGTGAGATGTCTGCTCACACTGGAATTTGTGTCCATGATGGCCAACGAATGCTCGGGTGGCCTCAAGAAGCCTTGGAGGCTTATCCAAGATGGAGAATGTGAGCTGCTCCAAACCACAAGGTGTCCTTCTGCGGGACAGGGGAAGTCAGGTTAGAGGTCTCCCACATGAAAAGATTCGACAGCAGAGCTCTCCGAATGGATGCCTGGAAACCCCACATCGCGTTCCCACAGAGGCAAGGAACAGGGCAGCTTTGATCCGCTGCCTCTGGTTAGAAGTTCCAAGTGATCTGAGTTGACAGAGGTTCTCAGTCTGATGCGTCCCAATGCTCCTTGGTGTCCAGGGAGACCTTAGAATGTGGCTGTGGCTCTGGGGCCATGCAGTAATCTCCTAGGCTGAGGGTTGGTCCCCGTTCTCAAGAGCAAGGTTTCCTTCTCGAGACCAGAGGGATTATATTGTTTGGCTGGGGGCCACACGTTGGGCCATAAGTTGGTTTTCCAGAACAGGCCTGAGGGACAGAGGCCTGAAAACTTAAGATAGGTATTGGATGAGGTTCTAGATTCATACCAGGTTGAATCTTCAGACTCAGGTCCATTGATGTCCGTTTCTGCCTGCAGGTAGGTGCTTAAGATGTGTCAGTCAGACTGCACATTTCTTCCAGAGCAGCCTATGAAATTGGTGTGGGTTCAGGTTCCTTGAAGGTTTCTCCCATTCTGGAAGGTTTGGGCAACTGAGATGTGCAGAGTTCCCTCGGGAGAGCAGGCCGTGCGATGCTGTTTAGTTCTGGAAGTCCCATCCTGGAGGGCATGTGGTCACGGCTTTGGGAACAAGTCTTCAGACACCAACTGGGGGAAGAATTAGGAGCGAAGTTATGGCAGGTCCGATGTGCAGACCCTGAAAGCAGCTCCTCAGGATTTGAAATTCGGATGCGTGGGAGCAGTAGCAGAGGCTTTTCTGTCTGGACTCTATATCCAGAATGGCCTTGGAATGAAAGGGTTGCTACATGGGTCCATGGGAGGTTCTTCCTATCTGGGGTTTTTCCCCAGCTCCCAAGAGTTTGCTGTCTTTCTGGGGGAAGTGAAGAGTGCTGTTTTCCACGTCAGGGGTCCCGCCCAAACAAGGATTCCAGAGTGGGGTTGTGGGGCACTTGGCCTGGACAACCCCAACAAGGGTTAGGATTTTGGCCAAGAGGCACGAGAGGCCTGCTCTCTGGCTTCCTGGTGCAGCCACAACAGTGTGTGCTTTAAAGGGATCTTAGCCTGAGAGTCCCAAGGGCTACTTGTGCCCCGCTGCGCTCCTGAGTGGGCGTGGTTTTATGGGCCATGTAGCTGGCTCCCACTCTAGAGTAGTACAACCATCTCAACATCCACATTCCTGCCATGAGGATGGAGGAGTACTCTTCTGTGAATCAGGTTCCCCTATAGGCAGGGATTCGCGCTACATTCTGCGGTCAGATACCTGCATACCCAGGTTCGCCGGAGGTGACGGGCTCTGACCAAGACAGAGCCCACCTGTAGGATATGGGTCACGCTATGTTGCTGGCTGACAGGAGGCCGGGGCTCGGGCTGTGTCAGACAGAGCATCAGTTCACAGGACGGCCTATGATATCAGGGTGCCCTTGAGGGCCATGCTGCTGGACCCTCATCTGGGGATTCTGGGAAGTCCCGTAGGGCATTTCTTCATTCCGGTGGGCAGGCAGAAGGCAGCATTATTTTTCCAGAATTCCCAATATGGATGGCCTGCTGGCAAGGTGTGTGAGGATCGAAGTCTGAAAACAAAGCTATGCTTATGTTCAGTGCCGAGGCCATAACAGTTCCAATGTGTAGCTTCTGTTTCGAGATCAAGCACCTGAGGACGATCGAGTGTGAGATATCTGCTCACGCTGGAATTTGTATCCATGATGGCCAATGAATGCTCGTGCGGCCTCAAGAAACTTGGCGGCTTTCCGAAGCTGGATCTTGTGAGCTGCTCCAAACAGCAAGGTGTCCTTCAGCGGGACAGGGGAAGTCCAGTTAGAGGGATCCAGGGTCCCCATATGGAAAGATTCGATAACAGAGCTCTCCGAATGGATGCCTGGAAATTCCACCTCCGTTACCACTGAAGCCTAGG
>NW_019155063.1:3705-5066 GCF_002288905.1 Enhydra lutris kenyoni | reverse complement strand
AGGGACAGAGGCCTGAAAACCTAAGCTAGGTATTGGATGAGGTTCTCGGGGCATGTCAGGTTCAATCTTCAGACTCAGGTCCATTGACGTGCGTTTCTTCCTGCTGGTAGGTGCTAAAGGTGTGTCAGTCAGACTGCACATTTTTTCCAGAGCAGCCTATGATATTGGTGTGGGTTCAGGTGCCTTGTAGGTTTCTCCCATTCTGGAACGTTGGGCAACTGAGATGTGCAGATTTCCTCGGGAGAGCAGGCCCAGTGATTCTGTTTGGTTTCAGAGGTCCCATCCTGGAGGGCATGTGGACACGGCTTTGGGAACCAAGTCTTCAGACAGCAACTCGGGGAAGAATTTGGAGCAAAGTTATGGCAGGCCCGATCAGCCGACCCTGAAAGCAGCTCCTCAGGATTTGAAATTCGGATGCCTGGGAGCAGTAGCAGAGGCTTTTCTCTCTGGACCCTATATCCAGGATGGCCTCGGAATGATAGGGTTGCTACATGGGTCCATGGGAGGTTCTTCCTATCTGGGGTTTTTGACGGGCTCCCAAGAGTTTGCTGTCTTTCTGGGGGAAGGGAAGAGTGTTGTTTTCCACGTCAGGGGTCCCGCCCCAACAAGGATAACAGAGTGGGGTTGTGGGTCACGTGGCCTGGCCAAGCCCACCAAGGGTTCGGATTTGGGACAAGAGGCACGAGAGGCATGCTCTCTGCTTCCTGGACCAGACCCCAACAGGGTGTGCTTGAAAGGGGTCTCAGGCTGAGGGTCCCAATGCCTGCTTGGGCCCAGCTGCCCCTCCTGAGTGGGCGTGGTCTCATGGGCCAGGTAGCTGGCTCCCACTCTAGAGTAGTACAACCATCTCCACATCCACATTCCTGCCATGAGGAAGGAGGAGTACTCTGCTGTGATTCTTGTTCCCCATAGGCAGGGATTTGCGCTACCTTCTGGTGTCAGATATCTGCATACCCAGGTTCGCAGGAGATGACGGGCTCTGATCAAGAGAGAGCCGACCTGTAGCAACTGTGTCGCGACGTGTGGCTGGCTGACAGGAGGTCTGGGCTCGGGTTCTTCAGACAGAGCATCAGTTCACAGGGCGGCCTATCATATCAGGGTGCCCTTGAGGGCCATGCTGCTGGACCCTCATGTGTGGATTGTGGGCATACCCATAAGGCATTTTTTCCTTCCGGTCGGCAGGCAGAAGGCAGCTTTGTTTTTCCAGAATTCCCAATATGGATGGCCTGCTGGCAAGGTGTGTGAGGATGGAAGTCTATAAAGAAAGGTATGCTTATGTTCAGTGCCATAGCCATAACAGTTCAAATGTGCAGTGTCTGTTTTGAGATCTCAAGCACCTGAGGACGATCGAGTGTGAGATG
>NW_019155063.1:0-3227 GCF_002288905.1 Enhydra lutris kenyoni | reverse complement strand
CGTTCCCAAGAGCAAAGTTTCCTTCTCGAGACCAGAGGGGTTCTACTGTATGGCTCAGGAACCACAGGTTGGGTCATATGTTGGTTTTCCAGAACAGGCCGGAGGGACCTAGGCTTGCAAAACTAAGCTAGGTTTTGGATGAAGTCCTAGGGGCATGTCAGGTTCAATCTTCAGACTCAGGCCCATTGACGTGCGTGTCTTCCTGGAGGTAGGTGCTGACGGTGTCTCATACTGCGCCTTTTTTCCAGAGCGGCCTATGAAGTTGGGGTGGGTTCAGGTGCCTTGCAGGTTTCTCCCATTCTGGATGGTTTGGGGAACTGAGACGGGCAGAGTTTCCTCGGGAGAGCAGGAACAGTGATGCGGTGTGTTCTGGGGGTCCCATCCTGGAAAGCATGTGGTCAAGGCTTTAGGAACGAAGTCTTCAGACAGCGACTCGGGGAAGAATTAGGGGCCAGGTCATGGCAGGCCCGATGTGCAGACCCTGAAAGCAGCTCCTCAGGATTTGAAATTCGGGTGCCTGGGTGGCAGTAGCAGAGGCTTTTCTCTCTGGACTGTATACTTAGGATGGTTGGAATGGACGGGTGAGCACATGGGTCCATGGGATATTCTCCCTTTCTGGGGATTCTGCCAGGCTCCCAAGAGTTTGGTGTTTTTCTGGGGGAAGCTAAGAGTGCTCTTTCCATCTCAGGGGTCCTGTACATACAGGGATACCAGAGACGGGTTGTGGATCAAGTGACCTGGACAACCCCAGCAAGGGCTAGGATTTTGGACTAGGGGCACAATAGGTTCTCTCTGTGGGATCCTAGTCAAGCCCCGACAGGCTGTGCTTGAAAGGGGTCTCAGGCTAAGAGTCACAAAGCCTGTTTTTCCCCAGTTGCCCCTCCTGAGTGGGCGTGGTTCATGGGCCGTGCAGGTGGTTCCCACTCGGAAAGTAGTACCACGATATCAACATCCACTTTCCTGCCATGTGGAAGGAGGAGTACTCTGTTGTGCTTCAGGTACACACAGGGCAGGGTTTTGCACTACCTTCTGGGGTCAGATACCTGCATACCCAGGTTGGATGGAAATAACGGGCTCGGGCCAAGGCAGTTCCCTCCTGCAGGATATGGGTCCCGCTATCTAAATGGCCGACAGGAGATTGGGTCTCTGGCTGTGTTACACAGAACTTTATTTAACAGGGCAACATATGATATCAGGGTGTCCTTGAAGGCCGTGTGGTTGGACGCTCATTTGGGGTTTTGGGCAGACCTGTAGGACATTTCTTCTTTCTGTTGGCTAGGTAGAAGGCAGCATTGTGACTCCAGAATTCCCAAGGTGGAGGGCCTGCTGGCAAGGCTAGTGAGGATCGAAATCTGAAAACACAAGCTATGGTTATGTTCAGTGCCGAGGGCATGACAGTTCCAATGTGCGGCAGCTATTTCAAGATCTCCAGCACCTGAGGATGGGCGAGGGTGAGATGTCTACTCACACTGGAATTTGTATCCATGAGGGCCAAGGAATGCTCGGGTGGTCTCAAGAAGCCTTGGAGGCTTATCCAAGCTGGAGCTTGTGAGCTGCTCCAAACCACAAGGTGTCCTTCTGCGGGACAGGGGAAGTCAGCTTAGAGGTCTCCCACATGGAAAGATTCGACAGCAGAGCTCTCCGAATGGATGCCTATACACCCCACCTCGCGTTCCCACAGCGGCCAAGGAACAGGGCAGCTTTGATCCGCTGCCTCTGGTTAGAAGTTCCAAGGGATCTGAGTTGACAGAGGTTCTCAGTCTGACGGGTCCCAACGCTGCTTGGTGTCCAGGGAGTCCTTATAATATGGCTGTGGCTCTGGGGCTATGCAGAAATCTCCTAGGCTGAGGGTTGGTCCCCGTTCTCAAGAGCAAGGTTTCCTTCTCGAGACCAGAGGGATTCTATTGTATGGCTAGGGACCACACGTTGGGCCATAAGTTGGTTTTCCAGAACAGGCCTGAGGGACAGAGGCCTGAAAACCGAACATAAGTATAGGTTGAGGTTCTAGAGGCAAGTCAGGTTCAATCATCAGATCAGGTCCATTGACGTGCGTTTCTTCCTGCTGGTAGGTGCTGAAGGTGTGTCAGTCAGACTGTGCATTTTTTCCAGAGCAGCCTATGAAATTGGTGTGGGTGTAGGTGCCTTGAAGGTTTCTCCCATTCTGGAAGGTTTGGGCAACTGAGATGTGCACAGTTCCCTCGGGAGAGCAGGCCCAGTGATGCTGTTTGGTTTCAGAGGTCCCAACCTGGAGGGCATGTGGTCACGGCTTTGGGAACCAAGTCTTCAGACAGCAACTCGGGGAAGAATTAGGAGCGAAGTTATGGCATGCCCGATCTGCAGACCCGGAAAGCAGCTCCTCAGGATTTGAAATTCGGATGCCTGGGAGCAGTAGCAGAGGCTTTTCAGTCTGGACTCTATATCCAGGATGGCCTCGGAATGAGAGGGTTGCTACATGGGTCCATGGGAGGTTCTTCCTATCTGGGGTTTTTCCCCGGCTCCCAAGAGTTTGCTGTCTTTCTGGGGGAAGGGAAGAGTGTTGTTTTCCACGTCAGGGGTCCCGCCCCAACAAGGATTCCAGAGTGGGGTTGTGGTTCACGTGGCCTGGCCAAGCCCACCAAGGGTTCGGATTTGGGACAAGAGGCACGAGAGGCATGCCCTCTGGCTTCCTGGACCAGACCCCAACAGGGTGTGCTTTAAAGCGGTCACAGGCTGAGGGTCCCAATGCCTGCTTGGGCCCAGCTGCCCCTCCTGAGTGGGCATGGTCTCATGGGCCATGTAGCTGGCTCCCACTCTAGAGTAGTACAACCATCTCCACATCCTCATTCCTGCCATGAGGAAGGAGGAGTACTCTGCTGTGATTCTGTTCCCATATAGGCTGGGATTTGCGCTACCTTCTGGTGACAGATACCTGCATACCCACGTTTGCAGGAGATGACGGGCTCTGATCAAGACAGAGCCGACCTGCAGCATATGGGTCACGACGTGTGGCTGGCTGACAGGAGGTCTGGGCTCGGGTTCTTCAGACAGAGTATCAGTTCACAGGGCGGCCTATGATATCAGGGTGCCCTTGAGGGCCATGCTGCTGGACCCTCATGTGGGGATTGTGGGCAGACCCGTAAGGCATTTTTTCCTTCCGGTGGGCAGGCAGAAGGCAGCTTTGTTTTTCCAGAATTCCCAATATGGATGGCCTGCTGGCAAGGTGTGTGAGGATGGAAGTCTGAAAACAA
>NW_019155062.1:5862-7840 GCF_002288905.1 Enhydra lutris kenyoni | reverse complement strand
ACAGAAAGAATTCAGAATCAGAGGACAAAGGGCACCTGCGGGGCTCAATGGGTTAAGTGTTTGCTTTCGGCTCAGGCCATAACCCCAGGGTCCTGGGATCGAATCCTGGCTCCGGCTCCTTGCCCAGCGGGGAGCCTGCTTCTTCTTCTGCCTGCCGCTCCCCTGCTTGTGCTCCCTCTCTGATAAATATGTAAATGAATAAATAAATAAATAAACTCTTTAAAAAAAAAGAATCAGAGGCTAGGAAGTAGACTGGAAGTTGGTCAGATTCTCCATATGCACTGTCAGGTCAGCTAAACCCTGAAATAACACATCTGGTAAATGTCCAATTTATGTAGGCATTCCCCAAGCTGGAGATTTAACTGCTGTGGAGATCGGACTGGTCCTTAAGCAAGCAAACCCGTATACTGCAAATCCCTCTCATTCCTTCACATCCTGGGGAGTTTATCATGGCTTAGCTGCCAAATGTTCCTAAGACAAACCTGACAGCTTTACGACTTTCACATACTCCCAACGTAACAAAACAAAACAAACAGAAACAAGTAACAGCATCAAGCCCCCCATCTCTGCTTTCGTTTGCTTTGTTAGGATAAGAGTATGCGAAAGCTTTGAAATAATTCTGACTTGCCCTATCGATGAATATTTTAATAAAATCAAAGTAATTAGCGCAACTTAAAATTCGGGAAGAGCAAAGTTGTCTTGTTGGGGCATCTCGCTGACCACGCTTACAGGAAGAGTCTGTAAGTTTTCCATAAGTGCTTTGAATTCCCGCCCTCATTCCTTCCACCTGCAGGCATTTTATGCTTTACAGTTTTGTGGGAGATTTCTAACAATGGACCTGTCATTTTGTGCACATTACTCTACATTCTCACTAAGGGTCTCAGCTCTCACATGACTCAAATATAAAGAGACTTTCTAGAATACTAAATTAGTCCTTGAAGTTCATCCAGCAGGGGCCGTTTCGGTCATTCTACCCATGGGTTGCAGTAAGTGACAGAAAATGGCATGACCATACGTCTCCTGTCGTCGGGGTCAGTTTCAGCACTAGATTTAGTGTCTCCCAGAGTTAAAAAGGAATCCCAGAAGTCTCCCCCAAGTAAAGAGAAGGGCAGGGCTGAGTGACCCCGTATCTATCAAACTCCTTTTTTAAAGAGTAGTCTAGAACCTAGAATATGAGATATTGTTCTTTCTATCGAAATCGCTGCTTTCTATCCTATTACTTGAAAGACTGAAGAAAGGCAGAACCACATTGCATTTCCGTAAAGACACGGCAGGTGAGTCTCGTGTGCGAGGATACGGACAAGCTGGTTGGATCATTAATATGACCCTCCCACTTCATTACTTTCTTGGTGAAAAGACAGGTCCTCAAGAACTTTAAGGGACTCGCCCAATGAAAAAGACTGTATCTGATGTTCACAGTGGTTTAAATCATGGAGAGTATGTGGGATTAATTACAATGATGGCTTCAGTGTGGGAAAGGCTTCTAGGGTGCGGCTGAATTAGCCGACCTCTGAACTGGTTTATTCTGACTCACTGGAACCTGTTTTATTAGCCCATAAAGAACGTAATTATTAATTGACCTTTGTCTACCCTTGAAAGTTCGGTCCAAAAAATACACCGTTTAGTAAACTAAGCTAATTTAAGTTTATGATTTGATAGGGTTAACAGGATGCAAGTACTAAAATTTACTCATAACATTCTAAAAATTCCTCCAGGGTTTTTTGTGGATATGTGTGAAATTACACCCCTTCCTCAATTTTGCAACATTTCCTTATATTTTAAAAAGGTATTTCTTGAGTCCACAGTAAGTCTTTCAGAAAACCCATCCTAATATGAGAGAGAGGAGGGAAATATGTTTTAATAGAAAAGAAAACAGACCTTGATTTTTCATATAAGGTTAAAAAAAAAAAAAGAACTAGAGACACATCTGTTGTGCTGGTTCTCATGTGCCCAAGAGGAAAAACAAAAGTAAAGACCA
>NW_019155062.1:1441-1686 GCF_002288905.1 Enhydra lutris kenyoni | reverse complement strand
CTCTCCCATATTCCAAATGAAAAATGCCAGTGGGAATGGGGCTAGAAGGCACACACAAGGGCTGGGGTAAATGCCACTCAAGCATTTCCTGGGCCTTTATTTTATGACAATATTCCCAGCATCTCAGTGATGCTGTCTCTGCCCAAGGGCTCCGAGGCACCGGGCTCTGCTTGTGTCTTTCTTTCTCTTTCTTTCTTTCTTTCTTTCTTTCTTTCTTTCTTTCTTTCTTTCTTTCTTTCTTTCTT
>NW_019155062.1:0-1431 GCF_002288905.1 Enhydra lutris kenyoni | reverse complement strand
ATCTTTTTTGTATTTATTTATTTGACACAGAGAGAGAGACCACAAGTAGGCAGAGAGGCAGGTGGGGTGGTGGGTGGGGGGGAGCAGGCTCCCCGCTGAGCAGAGAGCCGGATGCAGGGCTCAATCCCAGGACACTGGGTTCATGACCTGAGCCGAAGGCAGAGGCTTAACCCACTGAGCCCCCCAGGCGCCCCTCTGCCTGTGTTTCTACACTGGGCAAATTATCCTCACGGTGTCTCACCTGTTCCGTGTTTGCTGAGCTACAGAGTCTCAACACACGAATCCCCTACTCCCCTCCCTGGTGAAGATGGTCGCCCAGCCCTCCACATTCCCTACCCCTCTTCTTTTATTTGGCTTCAAAACCTCTGACCTCCAACATTCCAACATTGGATTGGGTTAACAGGATGCAAGTACTAAAATTTACTCATAATATTCTAAAAATTCCTCCAGGGTTTTTTGTGTATATGTGTGAAATTATACCCCTTTTCAATTTTGCAACATTTCCTTATATTTTAGGGAATTTGCACTTCCTCATGTAGAAATCTAATACTTTGGTAGATTTTACTTATTTGTGGTTTTACTTATTGATGACCTGCGTGGGATTCCACACAAAACAGCTTCATGAGAAAAGGATTTTCTTTTTCATGTCTTTATTGATAGCCCTGTGCCCAGAGCCTGGACAGGTGCCTGCCAGATGGTAAATGTTATGTATATTTTTGTTGAACGATGTGGAGTGCCGTGGGAGGTTCTGCTGTGACTCATACATGGACGTTTCTCCTTGTCTGTGCAGGGAAGGTCCCCATAGCACCCTCGGCCACTCGCACGTGAGGCTGCCGTCTACATGCATAGGAGAGCATCATGACGACAATACCGCTCCTTCCCCCATCTCATTCCACAACTCCTCATGTGCTTTGGGATGAGAAACACTCTTTCCTCTGATATCAGGCATTTTCCCAACTTTATTAAAGCTCAAAACACGAGCACCTACTCTTCTTTCTCTTTGCATTTCTGCTAAAACAAATCCCACTTTGAAGGAGTAGATGCCAAGGGGTAGCCTGAATGGTAGAGAATTTTGGAGGCACCCAGAGATCAGGGGATGAGAAATGCATTGGTTAACCTACCACAGTATTAGATTTCTACATGAGGAAGTGCAAACCAAAGTGTCTTTGAAGCAGCCATACATTCCCGGGGTTCTCTGTCCAATAAGCAGGACCCGACGGCCATGGTAAATTCTAGATAGCGTGCTCACATGTCCTGCTTAACCAAATACTTAAAACAAAATCAGGGCCATTCTTGCAAATAATCAGCTTTCGGCTATTTTCTTTTTGAAGGAACTGTCTTTGTAAACCTGACCCTGCTATTACCATACCAAAAAAAAAAAAAAAAATCAGAAGTTAATACAGAGAATTTGTATTCAAAAGGATCATTGCA
>NW_019155061.1:0-7877 GCF_002288905.1 Enhydra lutris kenyoni | reverse complement strand
AATGCCCTGTGTCTAAATTATACTAATGATTGGCCATATAGGAAATCGTAATAGAGCTACTTAAACTTAAACTTACTCTAGAAAGAACTCTAATTCTAGCCACCTGACTCAATCAGCGATTAAGAATGCTAGATCATGTGCAGAGAAAGATGCTTATCCCATAAAAGTGATTCATGCACACTCTTTCTGGAAACAGCATTCCATTGGGACAAATCAAAGCCATGAGCTGCTACTGAGGACACTGTCTACATGAGCCAAAAACCATTGAGGTTCACTTTTTTTGTGTGATTGTGATTCTAAAAGGTACTTGGCAAACTTTGCAGGATGTTCTGTATACGGCAAACAAGAATAATGGAGGGAGGGGCACCTGAGTGGCTCAGTGGGTTAAGCCTCTGCCTTCAGCTCAGGTCATGATCTCAGGGTCCTGGGATCGAGTACCTCACCGGGCTCTCTGCTTAGCCGGGACCCTGGTTCCCTGCTCGCTCTCTCTCTCTCTGCCTGCCTCTCTGCCTACTCGTGATCTCTGTCAAATAAATAAAACATCTAAAAAAAAATAATGGAGGGAAACTGGTATTTTCCATGAACGGTCTTCTGAAGGACCTCCAGTATTAATATTCCTTTTATTCCATTTTGGAAGTTTTAAATGAGGGTGAGCAATAAAACAATTTTCTGAAAAAGTTTTTTTTTTTTTTTTTTTTTTTTACTTTAAATTATCACCAAAAATACTTGGAAGAAAGATAAAATAAATATTGTAATAAGATCACACATAAACAAAAACTTCAAACCCATAGGATTATATTATGCTTAGTTACTTTTCACAAACAAAGATTTTGGATACTCATAAGATTAGCACTGAGGTTTATTGGTTCCCAATTTTTGATACTTGGAGCTAAAGAAACGATGGAGCTAGGTTCACATTTGTATGTGGCTCAACTTGCCTAGACACATTAGCTATTCAAAGAAGTATTTGTTAAATGAATTAATAAAACTCTGATTATATGCATCTGTATGCTTATGAACACGTATGCGTGTGCATATATTCATATTGCTAGTGTTTCACACAGCAGTAGTTATCAACACATATATACAGTCAGTCAGGTGTGTGTGTGTGTGTGTGTTTGTGTGTGTGTGTGTGTGTGTGTGTGTATGTGTTATTGAAATACAGGGTCTGAGTAAGAAATAGTCTAAATCCCTAGCTATGATATACTCTGTGTCATAGGAGAATAACAGATTTTAGACGCAAACACACTTGGCTTTGAACCCTGATTCTACCATTAACCACTCTTTAACCTTGAGTAATCTCTCTAATGTTTCTAAGTCCCCGTTGTCATCTGTTAGTACACAGTAATGCCACTTTTTCAGATTTTTGAATTTGTTGGCATAAGGATTTCAAATATGAAATATAAAATAATCCAGGTGACCCCAACATTTTAGTGCTATGTGGTCTTAAGTTTTAGATTCACTTCTGAAATATTTCAACATTTCAATAAAGCTTTGTGGGGCTTCCATTCCCAAGAGGGCAGCATCTTTCAAGAAGGATATGATGCTTGTGATTCCTTCTATAATGACGTTTTAATGCAATAGATACTCGATTATGAGAAGAAAAAGGCAACAACTGAATCTATGGATCAGTGTTGCTGAAATATTTTCACTTCAAAAAAATTTTATGATATATTTACCTTTTTTATTTTTAATTTTTATAAACATATAATGTATTATTATCCCCAGTGATACAGTTACCCTCCCCAATGTCCATAACACAACCACCCTCTCCCTACTCCCCTACCCTTGACATCTCTCAGTTTGTTTTGTGAGAGTAAGTGTCTCTCGTGGTTTGTCTCCCTCACTTCCTACCCCCCAAACTCCCCACATTGCATCTCCACTTTCTCATATCAGGAAGATCATATGATAGTTGTCTTTCTCTGATTGACTTATTTCACTTATTTTGATGGCCGAATAGTATTCCATTGTGTATATATAACACATCTTCTTAACCATTCATCTGTTGATGGATATCCAGGTTCTTTCCATAGTTTGGCTATTGTGGACCCATTGCTGGTATAAACATTTGGTTGCATGTGACCCTTTGGGTCACTACATTTGTATCTTTTGGGTAAATACCCAGTAGTGCAATTGCTGATTCATAGGATAGCTCTATTTTCAAAATTTTGGGGAACCTCCATGTTGTTTTCCGAAGTGGTTGCAGCAGCTTGCATTCCCACCAAAAGTGTAGGAGGGTTCCCCTTTCTCTACATCCTCGCCAGCATCTGTCCTTTCCTGACTTGTTAATTTTTATCGATTCTGACTGTTGTGAGGTGGTATCTCATTGTGGTTTTGATTTGTATTTCCCTGATGCCAAGTGATGTGGAGCACATTTTCATGTGTCTGTTGGCCATCGGGATGTCTTCTTAGCAGAAATGTCTATTCATGTCTTTTGCCCATCTCTTGACTGGATTATTTGATCTTTGGATATTGAGTTTGCTAAGCTCTTTATAGATTTTGGACACTAGTCCTTTATCTGATATGTCGTTTGCAAATATCTTCTCCCATTCTGTTAGTTGTCTTTTAGTTTTGTTAAATGTTTCCTTTGCTGTGCAACAGCTTTCTATCTTGATGAAGTTCCAATAGTTCATTTTTGACCTTGCTNAATGCCCTGTGTCTAAATTATACTAATGATTGGCCATATAGGAAATCATAATAGAGCTACTTAAACTTAACCTTACCCTAGAAAGAACTCTAATTCTAGCCACCTGACTCAATCAGTGATTAAGAATGCCAGATGATGTGCAGAGAAAGATGCTTATCCTATAAAAGTGATTCATGCACACTCTTTCTGGAAACAGCATTCCATTGGGACAAATCAAAGCCATGAGCTGCTACTGAG
Source organism: Enhydra lutris kenyoni (assembly GCF_002288905.1). Lineage (NCBI taxonomy): Eukaryota > Metazoa > Chordata > Mammalia > Carnivora > Mustelidae > Enhydra > Enhydra lutris. The sequence goes on along the minus strand of NW_019155061.1, from coordinate 4,993 downwards.
GACACTGTCTACATGAGCCAAAAACCATTGAGGTTCACTTTTTTTGTGTGATTGTGATTCTAAAAGGTACTTGGCAAACTTTGCAGGATGTTCTGTATATGGCAAACAAGAATAATGGAGGGAGGGGCACCTGAGTGGCTCAGTGGGTTAAGCCTCTGCTTTCAGCTCAGGTCATGATCTCAGGGTCCTGGGATCGAGTCCCGCATCGGGCTCTCTGCTTAGCCGGGACCCTGGTTCCCTGCTCTCTCTCTCTCTCTGCCTGCCTCTCTGCCTACTCGTGATCTCTGTCAAATAAATAAAAAATCTAAAAAAAAAATAATGGAGGGAAACTGGCATTTTCCATGAATGGTCTTCTGAAGGACCTCCAGTATTAATATTCCTTTTATTCCATTTTGGAAGTTTTAAATGAGGGTGAGCAATAAAACAATTTTCTGAAAAAGTTTTTTTTTTTTTTTTTTTTTTTTACTTTAAATTATCACCAAAAATACTTGGAAGAAAGATAAAATAAATATTGTAATAAGATCACACATAAACAAAAACTTCAAACCCGTAGGATTATATTGTGCTTAGTTACTTTTCACAAACAAAGATTTTGGATACTCATAAGATTAGCACTGAGGTTTATTGGTTCCCAATTTTTGATACTTGGAGCTAAAAGAAACGATGGAGCTAGGTTCACATTTGTATGTTGCTCAACTTGCCTAGACACATTAGCTATTCAAAGAAGTATTTGTTAAATGAATTAATAAAACTCCGATTATATGCATCTGTATGCTTATGAACACATATGCGTGTGCATATATTCATGTTGCTAGTGTTTCACACAGCAGTAGTTATAAACACATATATACAGTCAGTCAGGTGTGTGTGTGTGTGTGTGTGTGTGTGTGTGTGTGTGTGTGTGTACGTGTGTGTACGTGTTATTGAAATACAGGGCCTGAGTAAGAAATAGTCTAAATCCCTAGCTATGATATACTCTGTGTCATAGGAGAATAACAGATTTTAGACGCAAACACACTTGGCTTTGAACCCTGATTCTACCATTAACCACTCTTTAACCTTGGGTAATCTCTCTAATGTTTCTAAGTCCCCGTTGTCATCTGTTAGTACACAGTAATGCCACTTTTTCAGATTTTCCAATTTGTTGGCATAAGGATTTCAAATATGAAATATAAAATAATCCAGGTGACCCCAACATTTTAGTGCTATGTGGTCTTAAGTTTTAGATTCACTTCTGAAGTATTTCAACATTTCAATAAAGCTATGTGGGGCTTCCATTCCCAAGAAGGATATGATGCTTGTGATTCCTTCTATAATGACGTTTTAATGCAATAGATACTCAATTATGAGAAGAAAAAGGCAACAACTGAATCTATGGATCAGTGTTGCTGAAATATTTTCACTTCAAAAAATTTTTATGATATATTTATCTTTTTTATTTTTAATTTTTATAAACATATAATGTATTATTAGCCCCAGTGATACAGTTACCCTCCCCAATGTCCATAACCCAACCACCCTCTCCCTACTCCCCTACCCTTGGCATCTCTCAGTTTGTTTTGTGAAATTAAGTGTCTCTCGTGGTTTGTCTCCCTCACTTCCTACCCCCCAAACCCCCCACATTGCATCTCCACTTTCTCATATCAGGGAGATCATATGATAGTTGTCTTTCTCTGATTGACTTATTTCACTTATTTTGATGGCCGAATAGTATTCCATTGTGTATATATAACACATCTTCTTTATCCATTCATCTGTTGATGGATATCCAGGTTCTTTCCATAGTTTGGCTATTGTGGACATTGCTGCTATAAACATTTGGTTGCATGTGACCCTTTGGGTCACTACATTTGTATCTTTTGGGTAAATACCTAGTAGTGCAATTGCTGATTCATAGGATAGCTCTATTTTCAAAATTTTGGGGAACCTCCATGTTGTTTTCCGAAGTGGTTGCAGCAGCTTGCATTCCCACCAAAAGTGTAGGAGGGTTCCCCTTTCTCTACATCCTCGCCAGCATCTGTCCTTTCCTGACTTGTTAATTTTTATCGATTCTGACTGTTGTGAGGTGGTATCTCATTGTGGTTTTGATTTGTATTTCCCTGATGCCAAGTGATATGGAGCACATTTTCATGTGTCTGTTGGCCATCGGGATGTCTTCTTTGCAGAAATGTCTATTCATGTCTTTTGCCCATCTCTTGACTGGATTATTTGATCTTTGGATATTGAGTTTGCTAAGGTCTTTATAGATTTTGGACACTAGACCTTTATCTGATATGTCGTTTGCAAATATCTTCTCCCATTCTGTTAGTTGTCTTTTGGTTTTGTTAAATGTTTCCTTTGCTGTGCAAAAGCTTTCTATCTTGATGAAGTTCCAATAGTTCATTTTTGACCTTGCTCCCCTTGCCTTTGGTGATGTTCCTAGGAAGAATTTGCTGTGGCTGAAATCAAAGAAGTTGCTGTCAGTGTTCTCCTCTAGGATTTTGATGAATTCCTTTCTCACATTGCAGTCCTTCAACCATTTTGAGTCTATTTTCGTGTTTGGTGTAAGGAAATGGTCCAATTTCATTTTTCTGCATGTGGCTGTCCAATTTTCCCAACACCATTTGTTGAAGAGGCTGTCTTCTTTCCATTGGATATTCACTCCTGCTTTGTCAAAGATTAGTTGACCATAGAGTTGAAGGTCTATTTCTGGGCTCTCTCTTCTGTTTCATTGATCTATGTGTCTGTTTTTGTGCCAGTACCATACTGTCTTGATGATGACAGCTTTGTAATAGAGATTGAAGTCTGGAATTGTGATGCCTCCAACTTTGGCTTTCTTTTTCAATATTCCTTTGGCTAATTGAGGTCTTTTCTGGTTCCATATATATTTTAGCATTATTTATTCAATTTCTTTGAAAAAGACAAACCATGAGAGACACTTAATCTCACAGAACAAACTGAGGGTTGCCGGATGGGATTTTGATAGGGATTGCATTAAGTGTGTAGATTGCTTTAAGTAGCATAGATATTTTCACAATATTTGTTCTTCCAATCCAGGAGCATGAAACATTTTTCCATTTCTTTGTGTCTTCCTCAATTTCTTTCATGAGTACCTTATAGTTTTCTGAGTATAGATTCTTTGCCTCTTTGGTTAGGTTTATTCCTAGGTATCTTATGGTTTTGGGTTCAGTTGTAAATGGGATTGCCACATTAATTTCTCTTTCTTCTGTCTTGTTGTTGGTGTAGAGAAATGCAACTGATTTCTGTGCATTGATTTTATATTCTGACACTTTACTGATTTCCTGTACAAGTTCTAGCAGTTTTGGAGTGGAGTCTTTTGGGTTTTCCACATAGAGTATTAAATCATCTGCAAATAGTGATTGTTTTATTTCTTCTTTGCTGATTTGGATGCCTTTAATTTCTTTATGTTGTCTTATTGCTGAGGCTAGGACTTCTAGTACTATGTTGAATATCAGTGGTGATAATGGATATCCCTGCCATGTTCCTGACCTTAGCGGAAAAGCTTTCAGTTTTTCTCCATTGAGAATGATATTTGTGGTGGGTTTTTCATAGATGGCTTTGATAATATTGAGGTATATGCCCTCTATCCCTACACTTTGAAGAGTTTTGATCAGGAAGGGATGCTGTACTTTGTCAAATGCTTTCAGCATCTATTGAGAGTATCATATGGTTCTTGTTCTTCCTTTTATTAATGTATTGTATCACATTGATTGATTTGCAGATGTTGAACCAACACTGCAGCCCTGGAATAAATCCCATTTGGTCGTGGCGAATAATCCTTTTAATTTACTGTTGGATCCAATTGGCTAGTATTTTAGTGAGAATTTTCTCATCTGTGTTTATCAAAGGTATTGGTCCGTAATTCTCTTTTTTGATGGGATCCTTGTATGGTTTTGGGAACAAGGTGATGCTGGCCTCATAAAAGGAGTTTGGAAGTTTTCCTTCCATTTCTATTGTTTGGAACTGTTTCAGGAGAATAGAAATTAATTCTTCTTTAAATGTTTGGTAGAATTCCCCTGGGAAGTAGTCTGGCCCTGGGCTTTTTTGTTGTTGTTGTTTGGAGATTTTTGGTGACTGTTTCAATGTCCTTACTGGTTATGGGTCTGCTCAGGTTTTCTATTTCTTCCTGTGCAACTGCCCCTCAGAACAATGTATTACTTAAAATATAACCCCTGGGGAATTTTACTAGTTACCAAGCACATTTAGATACAGCCTTAAAAAAAACACTCACTGCAACAGGCCTCTGGGGGAGAGGACGATATATGGCCTTTAAGCTGAGCAGCTGGGGATGCCCGGCTCACTCAAGGCGGAACACCACCTGCTTCACGGAAGCTGAGCTGCTGGGAATGCCTGGCCCACTCAGGGCAGAACACCGCCTGCTTCATTTTTTGTTATCTCCCCTTTTCCCCTGGAGAGCACCTGTGGCTACTTAGATAAGTCCTTTGAATATGCTTGTTCAACTATAAACTTCACAGTATTGGTACAGACATATTCTGCCCTCCTTCTTGCTTATCTACAAGGCATATGACTAACCTTTGTCCTTCATCAACTCTTCTATTGGTTGCTGTTTCTAATAACACCGAGACTGTGGAGTTACTCAGCGCAGCAGTCTTTTCGACTCTTGTCCCCTGCTCCCAATCTCTTGCAGCTGACTTGTTTGTGCCTAATTCTTCTCCAATTCGCTGACTGGAAGCAGCATTCCTGGTTCAATTGTGGTAGTTTATATGTCTCTGGGAATGTATCTATTTCTTCCAGATTGTCAAATTTGTTGGCATAATTTTGTTCGTAATATGTTCTTATAATTGTTCATATTTCTTTGGTGTTGGTTATGATCTCTCCTCTTTCATTCCTGATTTTATTTATTTAGGTTCTTTCTCTATTCTTTTTGATAAGTCTGGCCAGGGGTTTATCAATCTTATTAATTCTTTCAAATATCCACCTCCTAGTTTAGTTGATTTGTTCTATTGTGTTTTTTTTTTTTTTTTTTTTTTTT
>NW_019155060.1:0-7877 GCF_002288905.1 Enhydra lutris kenyoni | reverse complement strand
GTATGCTGTGCTGGTCAGTGCCCTGGTGCTGATGGCCAAGGTAAGGATGGGACTCTGGAGGTGACACTTGAAACACAGCAACTCAGAACTGTGAGTAGTCAGAGACCCCGCTGGCAGTCAGTGGTGTCAGGAGAAGAAGACAGAGGTCCACCCACATGCCTCAGCAGATGTATTGTATCTCCGGGATCACAGTGGGAGAACCAGGCAGAGAAGGAGAAGCTGAGGACACCTGAGAACCCAATGGACATTGTAAAGAGCTCTACCATTCACCCTGTCAGCAGACCATCCTACTTCCTCTCAGTTCCCATCACTCCTGGTAACCCCTGAAACCTTCTCTTCTTCAGGTCAAGAGAAAGGGTTCCTGAAACCACCTCAGAGGCAGAGGCGGGAGCTTCCTGCTTGCTATTCCCCAATACGGATTCTCCTTTTTCTACTTCTAGCCAGTGCTTCTCAAGAGCTGTTTTCATCTCTCCACTCACCCCAATAGTTACCCACTATGTTCCTGAACACCTGGACGCTGATGACCCAAACCTCCCTAACCCAGGGGGACCCCTAGTGTGACTAAATTGACTATTGACTGAATCAATAAAAATGATGTGTTCTGGCTTGACTCCGCCTTATGAGTGTCTGGATATATCTTCTGCCCATCTCGGACCTCCTATGTGCCTCCCGCCAGGATAGAAATAAGAGGTATTGGGCACCTGGGTGGCTCAGTTGTTAAGCATCTGCCTTCAGCTCAATCATGATCCTGGGGTCCTGGGATTGAGTTCTGCATTGGGCTCCCTGCTCAGCAGGAGCCTACGTCTCCCTCTCCCACTGCCCCTGTGTTCCCTCTCTCACTGTGTCTTTCTGTCAAATAAATAAATAAAAATCTTAGAAAAAAAAAAAAAAGGAAAGAAACAAGAGGTATTCAAGGAAAGAACAGGTCCCTCCAGTACCGGGGCTGAGGGACTGAGTCTGGGGCTGCCCTGCTCCTCCCTGTCAGGAGAACTTGAGTAAGTGTAAATGGGGGTGATGGGATTGAGGAGGCTTACTCAAAAACAGCTCAGAAAAATGGTGACATTTTCTATCAGAATTTCCTGTCCTGGGGCACCTGGTTGGCTCAGTGGGTTAAGCCTCTGCCTTAGGCTCAGGTCATGATCTCAGGGTCCTGGGATGGAGCCCCACATCGGGCTCTCTGCTCAGCAGGGAGCCTGCTTCCCCAACTCTCTCTCTGCCTGCCTCTCTGTCTACTTGTAATCTCTCTCTCTGTTTCAAATAAAGTCTTAAAAAAAAAAAAAAAGAATTTCCTGTCCTACCTGGACCAAGCTGCTCTAAGGAAGAGTTTACTTCCACAGGTGTATCTCCCAACAACTGGTCACTTATTTGTGGCTAAGAAGCTTGCCTTCATAGCTATCACCCATGTTCCCTTCAACTGTCTCCCTGAGTACACTACCGTCTTCTCTTATCACCAAGCAGGCTTCCCGGCCAAGAAGAGAAGGCACTGACTTGGAGTTGGAATCTCAAGTAGCACATGTGTCTTCCAGTTTATGTCACAAATCTGTTGATGAGTTTCTCTCTAGTGAATTACATGGGTGTAAAAACGTGCCCTGATCACTCCTGGAAGGATAGAAAATAAAGGTCCTCAAAACCAAGAGTCAGCCCTATTGCTATTTCGAGGAATCCTCTAAGAGCTCTTTGTTGTCTCATGGTCACTGTGGTGATGCACGGTCCTGGGGATGGCATCTAGGCAGTGGTCCTCTGCTACCTCGCTCCGTGCATACCCCACTCCTCTCACCCTGCATCCTGGAGCCACCTGCTTCCAGGCTATTTTGCATTCCATCACCTGGAGGCACATAGTAGTACTCTAACTCCTACTTACTCTTGAAGATTTAGCCCCAACATCATCCCCTGTAAGAAGCCTTCTCAGGTGCTTCTTTGCCTGAATTAGCCATCTACTCTCTCGCTCACGGGACTGGAGCGCATGACTTTCTCTCTCCATTGCAATGCATGAGGCATTCACATGTGTGTGCACACTTCTATAACACATATGTATGTGTACATGTATTTACATACATGTGCCTGTGCACTAACCCACTCAAGCACACGTCATTGCAATGTCCTGCTATTCACCTTCAAGAAAATAAGGAGATCCAAGTCACAGTCCCTAGGGAACCTACCTGTTCTGGAGGGGATCATTCATGAATAGAAACAGTTGAAATACAAAGTGGCGCTTTCCGATAGAAATGCCAGCTGTCTGAAATGCGGTCAGAGGCTAGTACTCAATTTCCTACTGGGATCATCAGGGAAGCGTCTGAGAATGTGGCAAACTCTTCACAGAAAGAATTGGTCTAATCAACCCTGTGGGAGGGTGGTCGTGACAGTCAGAGACATGAACCAGAGCCGAAACCACAGGGTCAGGTACTTGAGGGTGCTTAGCCGGGGACGGGGACGAGCTTCAGAAATAGGAGGGAGGAGATGTTAGGCAGGCTGTTGCGTGCGCCTTGGAGGTGAACTCAGGTCCTTGCCACCAGCATGGGGCCTGGCACATAGGAGGTGTTCATGCAGTGTGTGGGATACATGAAGCATAAGGAGCTTGGACTCTGTTCCGGGAGCAGTGGGGAATTACAGAGTCTGCTTGTCCCCATGCCACAAGCTGCCGTCACCTGCTTTTTGGAGTCCACCCCTCACTCCTCCCACCCCACGTCACTATAAATGCCATTCTGTGCAGGTGGGCACCGTGAGTCCCAGAGGGGAGACCTGGTGACACAGAGGGTCTCCTCACAGTGGTGTATGTTCTGCCATAGGGCCTCTCTGCCCCTCCCCTCCCTCCACCAGCACCATGACCTTCCCCAGCCCCTCCCCACTTTAAATGTACTCGGAGTTGGCTCCCAGCCCCACTCAGTCAAACCTCTGTCACCTGCAGTTCCTGTCTCTGCCCAGTGGCTGGGGGGAGGGGACCAGAAAGAAAGAAACATTTTTGTATCCTGTTGTAACATTGTGGGAGCTGGGGGGTGGGCACAATGACTCAGGTAGAGGGGGTGCTTTTACAAAAAGCTCTGCCTCAGAAAATACCTCCACCTTGCCCTGGGAACACAGCTCCTGGATGGGGAGTGGCTAGGAGGTGTCTCTAGAGCTGGTCCCTGATGTGCTCTTGCAGGGACCTGAACTGGGTAAACACCTCTACATCTCCCAGCTCCAGACAGCTTCCCAGGAACGTGAAGGGCCCACACATCGAATCAGGGTCATCATCCAGCACTTTTCATAAAAACCTGCCCTTGACAAAAGTACTTACACATGCGTTATTTATTAAGAACTCACAACAACATTGCACAAAACGTAGCACCCCCTTTTTCAGATGAAGGAAAGAAGGCCAGAAAAGTTGCAGGTCCTATAAGTACTAAGAGACAGGGTCCTTCCTGGAACATGTCCCAGCTCCAGCCCCAACCCCTAGCACCAAGCTCAGTTCATTTTACACCTCCACTGTACTGTCCCCAAGCCAAGTTGATTCTCCTCTGAAACTGGAGATGACCTCCTGTAGCATCTAGATGACTATGTCCAGCTATTTCTGGAGGTGGCAGGAGAGAAGCCCAGGAAGGAGAAGGACAGTGCATCCCCTGCTTGTGCCAAGGGAAGCAGGAGGAGCAGAAATTCTTGGCAGCCCCTGACCACTGTGCTTATACAGCGAGCAGCACTTTGGGCCAGGGACCCGGCTCACGGTACTAGGTAAGAAAGCCTCTCCCGGTGGGAAGGCGGGTGGGGTGCCCAGCCTGGACCACCCTCAGGACCCTGGCCCTAGAGGAGTGGGTGCTGGCCCCTTCCAGGTCCCTAGTCTGGGAAGGCGGGTTTGTGCCTGGGTCCCCAGAGCTGTGCAAACACAGGACAGCTGTACTTTGGGGCCGGTTCCAAGCTGACGGTTCTGGGTAAGGAGGTTAGCTGGGGGGCCAGCGCTCCGCGGGGTGGGACGGACACAGGTGGGCAGCTGCCCGGCTCCGTCAGGGGCTGTGCTCAGAGGCGGGGCTCAGCGCCTGGGCCGGGACTCCCGGTTCTTCGAGGGAGCAGGGCCGGCGGGAGAGGGCAGCGCCAGATTTTTGTGCTGGGGCTCCGGGCCGTGAGTGGAGAAACTCAGTATTTCGGCAGGGGCACCCGGCTGACGGTGCTAGGTAAGCGAGGGGGCCCGGGGGCGCCGGGGCGGGCGGTGGGGCAGCGGATGGCGGGCCTGTTTTTGTGCTGAGCCAGGGGGCTGTGAGCCAAAATACCCAGTACTTCGGCGCGGGGACCCGGCTGACGGTTCTAGGTGAGCGCGGCGCGCGGCGCGGCCAGGGTCTTGGGAAGGGGGCCCGGGGCCCTGCTTTGCAGCCTCCGCCCTGTCCTTCGGGGCCGGCAGCCGGCTGACCGTCCTGGGTGAGTGGCCGCGGGACCCGACACGAGGGTTGCGGGGTCGGAAGGGAAGGCGGCGACCCCAGGGCCCTTCCTGGCCCGGCCCGGGGTGGGCTCCCGCAGGGAGCGGGAGCGGGAAGCAGCTGGGGCGCTGCGGGGGTTTGCGTGCGGGTCTGGGCCTCTGTGTTCCTATGAGCAGTATTTCGGCTCCGGCACCAGGCTCACGGTCATAGGTGAGATTTGGGCGTCTCCCCCCGTGCGCGCCGCAGCTCCTCGGACCCGGGAGATAGTGGGGGTGGGCCAGGCAGGGACGCGCAGTCCGCTGTCCGCGGGGTCAGCCCTGCGGGGGGCGGGGACCGGGTCCTCCGAGGCCCGGCACAAGGGTGGAGGGTCAGGGGGCTGTGGGGCTCTTTTTCTGCTTTTGAGGTACTTAGGGGCCGAGTGCGTGGGGGACTAGAGCATTGATGGGGACTCAGAGCCGCTGGACTGGGGGACGCGACTGAGAAGGGAAAACTGGGGCTGGGGGAGGGGGCATAGAAGGGGTGTAGCTGCTACGGAGAAGGGGGACCGACCGAGCGGGAGAGCCAGGAGGAAAGCAGGGATAAGCATGGAACTGGCGGGCACCCAGCCCAGCCGGCTCCTGGGAGAGGTAGATGGAAGGGAGGCCGTTGAACAGAGGAGAAAAGGGACGAGAAACAAGAGAGGACTCGAGAGGCCATAGAAAACAGATCAATGTGCGTCAGTGGAGAGAAGAGTCAAAACAAGAAGGGTTAGTTGATTTACTGCTTAGCATTTAAAATCATATTGAAAACCCCTGCCTTTCTCTCCTAAGCCAGAGAGCCCCCTAAGGGGTGTCTACAGCACCCATTCCTGCCCGGACTGGACTGGACCCTCAGCCCCTGGGATGCATCCCCACCCCCATATCTCCCTCTGCCCCCCAGCCTGAAATCTGGGACCTCACACTAAGTATTTCAGCCTCAACAGCTCAGTGGTGGAGGAGGTTCAGTTGTTGCAAACATATATTAAAATGCAGATATTTTGTTTGTGAGGTGAGGAAAATTCCCAGGACGATCCTAAGCTCCTAGATTTGGAAATGAGCCTCAAACATCACCTGGTGACAAGAATGTTGAGGCCAGAGAGGGGAAGAAACTCATGATACTGGTACATTAACCTGGATTCTTGGACAACAACAAGCCCCATTTGTCGTTAAGAGTGTCATTATGCTGGATCCGATGGGGCTCAGCTAGACTTTGTCCAGAGGAAATGCCAGATTCCTGTGATGAGCAGGGGTGGGGGAAAGACCAGACTTTAGAGCCAGATAAACCTGATCCCAATCCCTGGATTGCTAATGATCAAATGACCTTGGGCAAATGAATCTGTGGGAAGTTCAGTCCCCTCCACTACACAAGGTCATCAGCAATACCCACCACTTACCATTGCTGTAAGGGTGACTAACAGGAGACCCTACATGTACAGTATCCAAGGAAGGTGTATTGTTACAATTCGGCCCTTCTCTTCTCCACCCTTCCCCTAGGTGGTCACTGGGGAGTGAGGGGAGAGGGTGAGACCAGTGCCTGAGGAGGGACAGGAATTTGGAAAGTGGATCATGGAGGGGAGGGCCGAGTAGATGCGCGTGGTGGATTGGGAACATGAGACATAAACTTCACAATTCTGCCTGAGACCCATCCAACCCACAAACAGCATATACAAACAGAAGCTCCCTAGTATATACACTTACACCCACGTAGAAAAGCTCGCCCACACCCCACAGGGACTCACAAACAAGGAAGGATAATCCAACCTTGCCCTGGCATGGAGCTGTGTAGACAAGGGCTTCAGAGCGTCCTGTTTGTCCTGCCCATTACATCAGTAAACATCGTGGGGAGCATCACACATGACTCAAAGGACTTTGTTAACTGGGTGGGGGTCAGAGGAGTACACTCCGTAGTGCCCCGGGAGAGCGGCTACAACTTCAGAGCCAGGTTCTTTGAGACAAGAGTGAAGACACCAGGCTGAGCAGAGAGATTGGGGGAGCTGGGCCTTGCAGCTATTAGCATGTTACCGCCTCTGGTAAAGCAAAGACCTAGAGACATTGTAGGGGTTAGCAAGAAGGAGTTGCAGGGAGGGGAAGCTGACAGGTTGGGAAGCCCGATCAGCTAAAAATGAAAAAGCCAGGCTCTTGTTAAGAATTATTTAGGATTTCAAGATGGTGACAGTGGCCCTTAAGCCAAGGGTGACGGTGGCCCTTAAGCCAAGGGTCTTTGTAAGCATGGGGTCCTGTCCATGGGTCACACACTCATGCAGCTGCCCCTGGAAGTAGGGTCCCATCCAGAGAAACATGATGTGTCTGTTAGAAGGACATTTTCTCCATCTTCCAGGCTAAATTAGATTCTCATAAGGAGATATTTCATCTTAACAGAATTGCTAAGAAATGAACCCCAAAAATCAGTGGAAAGCAAAGGAGAAGGATAAAATGAATGGAGAGCAGACCTAGAAGAAGTGAGCCAGCCAAATGAGAGGGTGGTCTGGGCCTTCACCCAAGACTCTGCAGAGGAGAGGCCTCAGACAAAAATTATATCAGGGCAGCTGCTAGCAAGACGTAACTCTGATGATCTCAGATGCTTATTTAGGAAGCTGACTGGTAGAAAAAAGTATAACATTTGGAAGCAAAGGCGCAAAGAAAGTTGACGAATCCCTGAATTTGACCTAAGGAGAGATTGCTCTCGGAGCTGAGGAGCCTCAGGAGGTAGAGGAATGGGTAGGGATGACCTCATACCCACAAAAATGTCAGAAAATCTCACATTCTCATGAGCACACCATAAAACAAAAGGGTACCCTCTCCTGAGTCCACAACAATATGCCATCTGTAGATTGTCATCGGAGGAGAGTCCCCAGCCATCAGATGACCCCCTGATCCCTAGTTCCCCTTTACTCCTCAGCCTCTTTGATTTCAAAGCAATTCCCAGGCTGAGGACAGGGGCCGTCTGAAAGCTTATGTCACTTAATGTCCACGGCCACTCCGGAAAGTCAGAGTCAAGATTTTCCCTTCACAAGCAGGAAAAATGATGCAGAGAAATTAAAACACTGTCCCAAAGTCACATTCATGGGCAAAGTCAGTTTTAAGATTTGGATCCTACCATTCTGATTCCAATCCTGTGCTCATGCCACTTAATAACTACTACATAATAGGGTGAAACATAGGTAAGCGCTTACTGATGGAAAAGACATCAAATAACATCAATGAGGGGACATTACTCAGAATGTCTATAGGGTGCGTACAAAGAACGGGCAGGACAGAAGAAGAATTACAGAGGAGTGGGGACAGTGATGCCCAAACACATAGGACCTACTATATAATTTTGTTTTATGATGACTCCATTTCTAGCTCTCTCTCTGTCTCTCTGTCTTTCTTTATTTCTGTCACTGTCTCTCTCACATACACACACACACACACACACACACACACACACACCAACCCCAGTCAGCTGTCAGACCAGTCCTGGTCCCAAATCCTTTTC
>NW_019155059.1:4564-7885 GCF_002288905.1 Enhydra lutris kenyoni | reverse complement strand
TTGCTCTCCAGCCTCCTCAGGATCCCAGATCTGTCCCGGCCCCTCCCAGGATTGGCTTGTCTGCTCTTCAGAGGCTGAGTGGACACCGCAGAGGATCCCTCCCATTCACCGCCTGCTCCGAACTCACCTGTACTTGCTCCCGCAGCTTCTGATCACCTTTCAGCTGAACTCTCTCCTGGACTGGGTCCGGGCAGCCAGGTAGGCTGGTGGGCCCCATGCCCCGGGCAGGACCCTACCGCCCAAGGGCAAAGAACCCTGAGCCCCTTTCCCTGAGCTGGAGAAGGCACCTTCCAGGTGGGTGTGGATACAAACAAAACAAACCCAGAGGGACTCTGGAAATCCCTTCTGGCATCACCATCTGGAGTGTGGGGGGCAGGGCTGCAAGTCAGAGCCGAGCGGGTGATGACAGGAAAAGCATAGACTTCAAGCCTCATACAAGGAAGAAAATGTGCGTGGATTATGAATTAAGGTTTCTATTGACTATATTTCCATTAAAATGCATCATTATTGGAAAATTCAACTGGCAGGACTTCTGACTTAAAGGACATTTTGATTTCTGCTTCTTTTTTTTTTTAAGATTTTATTTATTTATTAGACAGACAGAGATCACAAGTAGGCAGAGAGGCAGGCAGAGAGAGAGAGAGGAGGAAGCAGGCTCCCAACACGGGGCTCAATCCCAGGACCCTGGGATCATGACCTGAGCCGAAGGCAGAGGCTTTAACCCACTGAGCCACCCAGGCGCCCCTGATTTCTGCTTCTTAAACTTTATCCTTGAGTTAGAGAAAATGACCTGGTCATAGTAATGACTCCCCCTGGTCCTCTTGGCAAGTTCTAAAAGCTGTTGATTGGCTCACGGGTGATAATCTCTATGTCTGTACTCGTGGGCTTTGGGGAGATGGACCAGAAAAGAGCTGGGCACACTCTTACAGATGGGAAGTAAGAATGTGCATTTAAACAACAGATCAGGGCTTGGGTCATAGGCCTGGGCGTCTCTCAGCAGCTCTGTATCCGCTCTATTTTCTCCACTCTCTGCTTTGGTGGTGCCTGGACAATGAGGGCGTGCTCTGGGTCCTCACATCTACATAGAGTCACCCTCACCCAATGGGGAAATGCCCAGTGCAGGAGAATATCTGAGAGAGAGAAAGAGAGAGAGAGAAGGAGAAGGCAACACAGAGTCAATGCCACTTTGATTGTTCAGGTGGAAACAAGTAACTATTTGGGCCAGCGTGTATTCTGGGACAGTGTGGGCTGCCTGGTCCAGCAGCTTCTGTGTTATCCTGGCTGTGTTTCTATTTGTGTGTTCTTGTGTGTGTCTCTTCTGTGTGTGTGCTTTTGTCTGAACCAGGTGGACATTCTCTGGTTCCGGGGCTGAAAATCTCTGTGCCTACACAGACAAGATCATGTAACAAGCATTTGGAATATAAAGACTTAGTCAGCTTGAATTGTGTTTGGACGCGCCCCATGTTGCATGCTTTTTGCCTTTGTGACTAGGAGGGCTTGCCACTGAGGCAATCTGTTCAGCAAATGGCCAGGGGAAGCCGCTCCCCCAAGAGGAGTCACTACTGAACTCCGCTATTAACTGAGAATCTTATATTCTGGATGAAATGTTTCAGAGTTTTGATAAGTTCAAACGGCATGAAGAGCAGAACATGTAGATCTGAAATCTTCTACGGGATCAGAATACTTTCTGCTTTTTTAATATTTGAAGTGCATATACATCAAACGTTTCATATTTTTATTTATTTTATTTTTGCTGATTTTGTGGGTTGGGAAATTTTGACAAAAATTGTATCCTAAAGCAGCGTTCTTGGAATGTGTCTAAACAAGGGCTTCCAACGCAAACCAGAAGAAGGCAGCAAAACACTAGTCACTAGACTGTGTTCCTTGATCTGGGACTAGAAAGCAGCTGCAGGCTTTCCTGCCTCCTTGGTTCTTGTGCATTTGCTTGATTAACATAACTCCAGGACCTNCTCCTTGGTTCTTGTGCATTTGCTTGATTAACATAACTCCAGGACCTGCAGCAGGTCCACACATCTTTAAGGAACACACCAAGACTTTTGTTTTTACCATGATATTTCTCAGCAATGAAATATCAGAGGACATGGCTAAATTATTCAAACCAGGGTGGAAAAAATAACAAAAACCCACTCAAAATTAATTTTACTAAAGATCCAATGGAGTCAGATTGAATCATATAAATAAGGATACAGAATGAATATCTTACTGAAATTACCAATTTTAAGCTTATTTTCTCCATGTATATTGCATTATTTACTAAATTCTGCATTCACAAAAATACATATAATGTTCAGAGAGAATGATATTTGAAAGGGAAGTGATCAAAGTGTGTCTTAACTAGTTATCACAATTGACAACTGCCATCAGGAGCATGGCTTCTTCACCCAAATGTGGGCAACAACTGGACATGTATTAATTAGCATTTAATGTGCAAAAATAGAGCTGTCATCTCAAATGTAATGTGAGATAGTTATGAACACATCTTAAAAATTTTAAGACTCCTGAATAGGAAGGAATAGACTGACCCATAGGAAAAAGGTCACTCGTGTTTCTCTTTCTTTTTTTTTTTTTAAAGATTTTATTTATTTGAGAGAGAAAGATTGAGAGAGTATGCAAGAAAAGGGTGGAGGCGTACAGGGAGACAGAGAGGCATACTCCCTACCAAGCTGTGAGCCTGATGACTGGGGCTCAAGCCCAGGACACTGAGATCATGACCTGAGCCTAAGTCAGATGTTTAAAAGACTGAGCCACCCAGGAGACTCTTTAAACGGAGAAATTACGAAGAAGTGTTTCCTTTATTTTTTTATTTATTTTTTTAAAGATTTTATTTATTTATTTGACACACAGAGATCACAAGTAGGCAGAGAGGCAGACAGAGAGAGAGGGGGCAAAGCAGGCTCCCTGCTGAGCAGAGAGCCTGATGCAGGGCCTGATCCCAGGACTCTGAGATCATGACCTGAGCTGAAGGCAGAGGCTTAACCCACTGAGCCACCCAGGCACCCTGAAGTGTTTCCTTTAAAATTAGCTAAGGGGCAATAACGTGTTTCCACCAATGTTATTTGCTATTGTGCTGGAATGTTGATGAATGTAAAGTTAGGAAACAAACAGGAGGAATCAAAGCTACAACAGTGATGCAAAAACATGTTAGGTCCTTTTTTATTTCCGGCTTGTTGACTCGAGGTCATGTCTGTGAAAGGTAGCAATAGCTTATTTCCTCATTACTCTGCACTGTGCTAATATGTCAAATGATGATAATATGTCCTCTATTACTGATATAAAATTGCTTTGTGTCTGCCTTTTCTA
>NW_019155059.1:0-3939 GCF_002288905.1 Enhydra lutris kenyoni | reverse complement strand
CCACACCTGATACAACATTTCTTATTGTGCTGCTGGGCTCCATGGGGACTCCTGCGATCAGGGTAGCTGGGAGACAAGATAGGAAGAAAGTGTTTTCAAAAAAATGTTTCCCTCATGAAAGTTTATGATCTAGGGGCACCTGGCTGGCTCTGCGGAGGAACCTGTGACTGGGTCTCAGAGTTGTAAGTCTGAGCCCCACATTGGGCTCAATGCCTTGAGAAATGCCTTGATGAGACAATGGAGACGCACATTTAAATTTTAATTTTAAATTAAAATTTAATTTTAAAATTAAATCTTAAAAACAAAATATGGTCTAGAGGATGTACAATGAAAAGTAAAATCTCCCTTATTCCCACCCAGAGGTAGCCAGGGGAGATGGCTGGCACCCACTGCGCCCCCATCCCTCTTCGTCAGTTCAGCCTTCAAGCCCGAGAGATATGTGAACCCCCCGAGGGTGGGGAACGAGCGAGTCGATCCCCTCCACAGCACCTCTCCAGGCCTGATTCATGCACTGGGCGGCGGCTCAACAGAAGCTGTGCGCGTGCACAGGAGCTCCTGCACGCGCGTTCATTCCTCAGGTTCCAGGTTCCAAAGCTGTGTCCTGGCAACAGGCCCCTCATTGTGCTCTAGGCCTTCTGCCACAACTTGGCAGCTGAAGGAGAGCGCTGCGAGCCTAGTTTGCTATCCTCAGCATCTGGCCTTACCGGACTGCTCTATGGGCACCTCCTTGAGCAGGCCGTGCCCCTCCTCCCAGCCCCGGGCTCTGTGGGGTCCGCACCTGCCAGGAGGGCTGGTCCGCCCCCACCCCACTCACTGTGACCGCGGACTACTCTTGGCGCCCAGGGCTCGCCCGGCGGTCCACACCCCAGGGTCCACTCACAGGCGGTCCTCCAAGTACCCCACGAGTTGGCAACAGCGCTCAGTCCTAGCAGCTTGCAGAAGGTACTCCGTGATCCTGGAGACCCTGCGCTTTCTTCTGGGGCTCCTCGCCTCCTTCTGCAGGTGGGGCTGCTGGGTGAAGGCGATGCTGTCAGCCTCTGGATCACAGGTGTCCTGCCACCGCCTCTGCGAGTCCATCGTGGACACGGTCTCCCTCTGTGTGCTGCAGAAATGGGTCATCACCAGGCTGCCACCCTCAGCACCCAGGAATGTCCACGATGTCTCCACAGGGGAGAGGGTGTGCAGAGACCCCAGAGAGAGCAGCAAAGGGATGGCCCAGCTAAAGGGAGACCCTGCACTTCCAGAGGGGCAAGAGACTCACAGAAAGGACCCTAAAGGCACTGGGGCCCCACAGGGGGCATTTAGGCCCCTGGGGGTCCAGGGAGGCCTCTCTTCCTTTGTGCCCAGTCCTGGGCCTCTGCAGAGAGCCGTCCCCCAGGAAGAGAGCTCAGAAGACCCATGCAATAAGAAGTCCGCCCGCTCCCATAGGAGCTCCTACCCCACTCGAAATGCCATCACGAGTTCCTACAGTTCCACCAGGGGCTTCCACCCGGTGCAGAGGAGGAGGGGTCTGACCACAAGTCAGGCCTCGCGGCCCCCCGAGGTCCCCCAAAAAAGTCAGCCAAGAGAGCCCCTTGTGTCCTGCTGGAGTGCCTGCACTTTGCCAGAAGAAGAACCAGCTGGAAAAGGATGCCAATACCACCACCGGGCAGAAGGCAACACAGAGGAACTGCTCATCCCCAGTTGACTGTTCCAGGCCCCGAAAACGCAAGGTTCGTCTGCTGCCACACAGGCGAGGGGAGTCTCTGAGGCTGCTGCCACCCCCTGAGCTGGGGTTTCGAGTGACTGCTGAGGACCTGAACCAGGAAAAGAGAGCTGCTGTCCAGCGCATTCAAGATGCTCTTCGAGGGGACACAGAGACCACCTGCAGCTTTGGCCCAAGTTTGCCATCCAGTGCCTTGGCCCTGTCTGCTGCAGTGGCTGCTCCCCTGCCAGCCTCTGACACCCAGGTCACCCCCATGGACTGCTCCCCTTCTTCCCATCCTCTCCTCTTGGGGTCTCATCCTGACTGCAGTGGGAGCAACTTTGCATCTACCCAGGCCCTCTCGATGCCCTCCGGGGACAGCATGGCCTCTGTCACAGTCCCCATAGGGCTGCCTGTGCTGCCTGGGGGTAGTGGCAACCCGGGATCCACTGCCCAGGCCCCATTCAGGGCTGTTGGTGGGCAGTGACCCAGAGCCAGCACCCTTCACAGCTCTCCCCAGCATGGACAGCTGGCAGCTCAGGCTCCAGACCCACCCCAGGCCCTGAGCACAGCTCTAGCCCAGCGATCCTTGGGCAGCAGCACCCAGGAGACTTATATGGTTCCCTTACCCGTATCTGCCTCCCAGGGCACCCATGCCAGTGCCCAGCCAGTTTCGGCTACCTCCCCTGCTGTACTTGCCCCTGGAGCGGCCCCTGCCCCCGGCTTGACAGCTGCCCCCCAGGTGCCCAGCGCCTTGTCCCATGCTGGGCCCAACAGCCACCAGCCCCGCCCCCCAGGTGGCAGTACAATGCCGGCCCCCATCAGCATGGGGCTTTCGGCAACACCCTCAGTTTTGGGGAGAGGAGATGATGTTGCAGACCTGTGCTCCATCTTTGGGGCTCTCAGCATCACAGCAGGAACGAGCAGGGCCCCAAGCGGCCCATAGGGCTCCAGGGCAAGCCTGGGCCCAAACACAGGGGGCCGCCCATGCCAGAGCACGATGTCGGGGACCGCTGGAGCCAGCACGATGAACCACCCTGTGTCGGGAGCCCCGAGTGCCCCTCCCTTCAGTCACATCCCCAGGCACCTGACCAAGCAGAGGTCCAGCTCAGATGGCTGCAGCACTGCCAGCAAGGCTGCCTGCAGGAGTGGGGGTGTCCCGGCCTCTCCTCCTAGCAGCCCCGCCTTGCTGGGCAACAGGGCCCAGAGCAGCCTTGCCACCAAGACCCCCTCATCCCCTGCCCAGCGCTTGATTAGATGCAAAAGAGCTGCACCGAGCAACAAGCCATCATCCTACACATCACGGCCCACTCCCTTGGGACCCAAGAGGCAGAGGCTCACTTGAGCCAATAGCTCCCTGGAGAAGTAGCCGGTGTTGCACTTCCTTCCAGGTGACACTGGCGCAGGAATAGTGTGGAATGGGCGACACAAATCAAGCCTGGTCCTGGAGCAAAACCCGACTCCCAGCCAGCCAGCCAACATTGGGGAAAATTCCCAATCCCTGACCCACCATTTTGAAGGAAGTTGGGGGCTTGAGGCCTTGTCTGTGATCCCAGGGGCCATGGGCCTTAGGACAGTACACAGAGATCTGTGTCCCTTTGGCCTCCAGTCCCACAGCTCCTGGGACTCCTGCCGCAGCCCACAGGTTTCCCCTCCCCTCTCCCCATGTTCTTCCCAGAACCTTTAGGTAGTGTTCATTTCATTAATTAAAGCCTTGTTCTAGTTTCTCTGCATAGCTTTCCTGAGTCTCTTCTGTGGGTCAAGTGTGCAAAAGTTGGGAGTCGAATGGATGCTGGCATGGGAAGCCAGACGCCATCGTTTCCATGTTCCCATGGCCCAGCAGAGCGGGTAGGGCTAGAAGGATGGACCCTTGAAGAGTGAGAGTAGGTTTTCAGTTTCAGGGATGGGCCTTGGAGAACACTGGCCAGGGGAGGGCAAAGTGGGGAGACTCACCCTTGCCTATTGGAAGCGCTGCTTCTCTCCCACTGGGTACCCCACGGAATCTTTTTGCTTCACAGCCCTAGGGCAATGTAAAGACACTCCTGGCCTAGAGTATGGGTCTGGCATCAAAGATTGTGGCTCAGGGCAAAGGAGGACAGCTTTGCCTTGAGGGTGTGACAGCTCCCTGAGCACTGAGTGACATCCCACTTCACACAAGCACCAGGCCTCCCTCATTGCATCTCTTCCCTCTGCCAGGCATTTGGGGTGCTGCTTCCTGATGGCACTCAGGAGAAGAATGAGGAACAAACAAGTCA
>NW_019155058.1:0-7886 GCF_002288905.1 Enhydra lutris kenyoni | reverse complement strand
CCCCCCCCCCCCCCCCCCCCCCCCCCCCCGCACTTGTCTCTCTGCCTACTCGTGATCTGTCAAATAAAGAAATCTTTAAAAAAACAACAACAAAACAAAAAAACTCTGTCTAGGGTGTAACCCTGGGTAGAACAAAGGAGATGACAACCAGAGGGTTCTTCACCTTAGACTGTTAAGTCTACTACTTGACCTATCAAGTGGAATAGATAAGCTGACTTGGGAGGCTGACTTGCAGCCCTCGATGGATGGACAGGTGTGTAAACCTTTTAGGCAATACTGACTAGTGCTGAAGAGACTGTATCTCACATCACCTCGGCTCCAGCTGCCCTCTACTCAAGTTGCAGCTATTAAATAACCAAGGGGAGATTAAGTATTCTCAAGCCAGTATTTTAGAGATTCCTACATCTCAGGTAAAAAGATTTCAAATTCTTCAAAAATTCTTATTTTTTTCCACTTTACTAAATCGGATATAGCTTGACAGCCTGAGAAAACGTGTACCAGATGGGCAATGGCTGCATGTGACTCCTCTGCTCTAGAACACAGATCCCACAGGAGAGAGACTTTGTGTTCTAGAATGGCCCAGGAACTTTTCTGTTTCTTTCCCTGCTGTTGCTTTAATCTGCAACTACATTTACCTGTTTCCTTATTCAAAATCCTTCCAACAGTGACTATATTCAGAAAGCTTATCTCAAGGTTTTCAATTGCCTTTCTTCTCATTAACATAGTATAAGTTGGTAAACCATGTTTTTGGCTCTATCCCCCTTGACATTTTTATATAACTGAAAATCAAGGGTATATTTAAAAGAGAAAAGAAGTTCAGCAAGCAAATGCCACCTGGGGAGGTGCCTATACAAGGGGAACCTGAGAAGGTGTGTATAAGAGGGAAAAATACAAGCTAGTATTTTTATTGTTTTGACAAACTTCAGTCTTTATTTTTTAAAGCATTTTTTAAAGCATTAGAATTGCCAGAAAAGATCTCTTTCAGCCAGCAATTACCTATTTGTAGCACTCCAACCCAACTGGTCTTTGCAGCAGCATGGGTGTGAGTTTGACTCAATCACAACAGAGGATTGCAAAACAGTAAGTGATTTTGGAAACACTGAGGGGTAGTGGAGTGGAGGTGAAACAAATCACTGATATTAACTGTCAGGATGGTTCTCAGATTCCCAAATAATAGAAACCATAATATCATTCTTTGGCTTGTATATTACTCTTACTATATAGACCTGCGCTGTCAAGTAAGGTTTCTCACTAGCTACATGTGGCCATTTAACTTTAAATTAATTAAAATTAAGTAAAACCTAAAATTCAGTGTTTGGGTCACATTTGCTATACTTCAAATGCTCAGTAACTACATATGACCAATGACTACCACACTGGACAATGCAAGTAGAGAACATTTCCATCACTGTGCTGTCTTTGGGGGCAGCACTGGGTAGATTCAACTGGTTAGGGGAGGCAACACCAGTTTCCTCTAATATTTAGTAAACCAGTATATCTGTTCCTATTCCCTCCCAGTTGCTTCTTCCCTTATGTTCCCATCACACCATCTACTATAGCTCTTGCCACATTTTATAACAATAGATAACATTTATTAAGTGTTTGTTACGTCCTCTGTCTCTGGAACATTTCACAAACAAGTAAAACCATTTCAGTCACAGGTCTGTCTGATTCTAACAGCCATGCTCTACATTTCCCAAGTTAGACTGTAGATACAGATTGTGTCTTAATCGTACTTGATTAGTCATAGTTCAGTACCTAGCAGATAGCAAGGGCTCATTAGATGTTTACTGAATAAATGGATATGCAAACTTACATAAAGTAACTACTAAAAAATGTATGCTTTTTTATCATCTATTCTATAGGTTTCACTGATCACTCGATCTATTTCTATAGTGGTGCCATTATTTTAGAACTATCATAACTTTATAACATGTTTTCGTATCAGGAGGATTAGCTTTCCTACCTAATATTAATTTTAAAATAATAATTTTATTTATTATTTTATTAAACTTGGTAGTTTGACATGTTTATTCATCCAGATGAGTTTTCTAATTATTTTGGCAAATTTGAGGGGGGAAATCTGTTGCCACTGTTTTGGGATCATCTTGAATTTATAGAGTAATTTGCAAAAAAGAAATTGATGTCTTTTTCATATTGAGTCTTATCTACGAACAAGTTATATTATTTCATTAATTTAAATCCTTTTTATGTTGCTCAGTAGGGTTTTAACATAGGATCTAGGATTTTTTTTTTTTTTTTTTTAGTAATCTCTGTTCCCAATGTGGGGGCTCAAACTCACAACCCAGAGATAGACAGTCACATACTCTTACAAATAAGCCAACCAGGTGTCCCAAGATCGTCATATTTCTTAATGAATTTATTCCTAGTTATTTTGCTTTATTACCTATTTTGAGTCAGAACTTTGCTTTAATGTGTTACTTGCCACCTAGCAAACATTCCTCTTTCTACCAGGGACGTTTCCTTCTCTACTCGCAGTCCATGTGCATCTGGGGGTAAAACGTGGATCCAGTCTAGCTAATTAGACAACCACATTCCTCTGGCTATACTGATTGGTTCAGGAATTAGAAATAATCCAAGCTGGGCTGGTTAGAGTGAATCCTGCGATTTATGTAAGAGCAACTGAAGTGAAGAGCAACTCTTACTTTCCTGCTTGATTTGAGCCTGGGCAGATGATGACCTAGTGCTTCTAGCAGTCATCTTGCCACCACATGGAGCCTGAAAATAAAATCAAAATTAAAGAGGGGCTCCTGGCTGACTCAGTCAGTGGAGCAAATGACTCTTGATCTCAGGGTCATGGTTTGAGCCCCATGTTGGATGTGGAGCCAACTCAAAAAAAGAAAAAAAGAAAGGGAGAAAGAGAAGGAATGGAGGGAGGGAGGGAGGGAGGGAGAGAGAGAGAGAGGGAGAGGGTGAAGAAGAGGGAAGAAGGAAAGGAGGGAAGGAGGAAGACAGCGGAGATTTGGAGAAATGTTAGGTTAAGATGAATCATGTGAGGCCTTGAATCTAGCTGTGTAGCCCATATGTTAAAGTGGAGCCAATAAATTCTGTTTCGTTAAAGCTAGTCTGAGTTGTGTTAGTGGTTGCTTGCAACCAAAAAATTCTTAAGTACACATTATGCATACATGCTAGATTTTGGTCTGAGCCAAACTTTGTCGTACAAAGTCCAAGATGTACTCATCTAGTTCTACTTTTTACGTATAGTTTTAAAATTAGGAATGGGTAATTGAATTTTATCAAATGCTTCTTCGGGCATCTTTTGAGATTATTCTGGTGTTTTTCTTTTGACCTTAATATATCAATTATCCTAATGGACTTCGTATTTTTTCTGTTTTGTTTATGGTCTCCGCATAGTGTGAACCTTATGGTAGGCCCTCAATAAATGAATGAATGAACTATTGTACTCAATATACAAATATTTTACTTAGGATTTTTTTACATTGATACTTAGATTGATCTCTCATTTCCTTCTTTAGCTTTATTTCAGGCAAGTTTTTGTATCAGTTTTATGTTTTGCAAATTTTCCTTCCATATGCAATTGGATAATTCATTTTAAAAACCATCAGAGGGCGCCTGGGTGGCTCAGTGGGTTAGGCCTCTGCCTTCGACTGGGGTCGTGGTCTCAGGGTCCTGGGATCGAGTCCCGCATCGGGCTCTCTGCTCGGCGGAGAGCCTGCTTCCTCCTCTCTCTTTCTCTGCCTACATCTCTGCCTACTTGTGATCTCTCTCTGTCAAATAAATGAATAAAATCTTTAAAAAAAATAAAATAAAATAAAAATAAATAAAAACCATTAGAATTGTCTATCTTTGCTCATTTGAACATGTTCACTGGTAGAATCGCCTATTCTTTGTCCTTTTTTTTTTTTTTTTAAGATTTTATTTATTTATTTGTCAGAGAGAGAGAGGGAGAGAGAGCAAGCACAGGCAGACAGAATGGCAGGCAGAGGCAGAGGGAGAAGCAGGCTCCCTGATGAGCAAGGAGCCCGATGTGGGACTCGATCCCAGGACGCTGGGATCATGACCTGAGCCGAAGGCAGCTGCTTAACCAACTGAGCCACCCAGGTGTCCCAGATTAGTACCCTTTTTAAAAAATTTTATTTATTTGGAATGGCAGGCAAGGGAGAAGCAGGCTCCAAACTCCCCGCTGAGCAAGGAGACTGACACGGGATTTGATCCCAGGATCCTGGGATCATGACCTGAGCTGAAGGCAGCCACTTAACTGACTGAGCCACCCAGGCACCCAGTCTTTCCATTTTCAACCCAACATCCAAAGCTGAGTCTCAAGGGAGAAAGAAGAACTTACAGAGAAAGGGCCAGAAAAGCGAGGAAGGACCAAGCAACAGGAGAGAGTCACAAAGAAACAGGCATTCCCAAGTCAAGTTATACCTAATGTTCTACCACATACACAAGCCACTAGTTACATCTGATTTTGTGAGCCTTGGAAGTCTCCACCAAGGAAGAAGCAGAGGTGAACTGGAAAAGCAGTCATGGAAAATGAGACATGGAAAATGAGACATGAGACATGAGACCTCTTCAACACATCACTCTCTTTTTCTGCTCTCTGAATATGGAGCCAGGTCCAGGAGAGGAGAGAGGGATGAGCAACCTAGGGTTGGTTTTAAACTGAAGTCTCTTCATTAAGTTCCAAAAGTGGATCACTGTCATTAAAGGTCCCACTTTGAAGGTGGGGAGTAGAAACTACACATATATTTTTTTCACGATTTTATTTTTTTAAGTAATCTCTATACCCAACATGGGGCTTGAAATTAGAGCCCCAAGATCAAGAGTTGCATGCTCTACTGACAGAGTTAGCCAGGTGCCCCAAGTAGAAACTATATTTATAAGCAAACTATTGGCTCCCTTGGCCATCAATGCAAATCAAGATCAGTTTTCAACTACATGTACAAGACTCTAAGAAATGCCTCTGAACAACAGAGAGCAGTGTTAATGTCTGCTTTGCTCTCTTTCTGTGTCTCAGGAAGAACTGCTGTACACCGTTCAGAATCATTAAGTATTATGCCATCCCAGTGTGGGAAAAAGTGACAAGGCCATCTGAGGAAAGAGGTGTTTCTGGTCACATTCTGCTGATGGGGTGCTGAGACTTAGAAGTTACAAATAGAAATCCGCATAGCTCTGGGTGGTGAGCGGGCTTTACCCACACCTGCTCAGCATTCATACATAATGTGTGACCTTGGGCAGGCCTTGACCTCTCTGTCCCCTTAGTATTCTGTTGGCTCAGATGTAAGTTATCTCTAAGAGTCTTCTAGGTCTAGTGTTCTGTGAGTTTTAAAAACAGCTTGGACTAAACATTCTCAGAGGTGAGGACCTGTCCTGTGTTGACTGGAGAGCCTTGGATTCAATGAATTATTAGCCAGTTCTCTGAGATGCCAGCCCCAAGAATTGCAGCTATTATTTTTGGAATAGACCAACATTTATAGCCAACTTTCCAAATTTTTCTTGGCGGAAAAGATGACCTCTTAAACACTCCATCTTGGATTTGTGGGCACATCATAGTCCTCTAAAAATTGTCTTGGCTTGCAATTGAAAACTGAGGCCAGAGCTGGTGGGCGTGGGAGAACAAGGCTGTGTTTCCGCGGCTGGGATGAAGGAGTGCTGGCTCCGTCCACATGAGTTCGGACAGGGCATGCCAGACCACAGATCAGAGCCTGTCTTTCTATTCCAATTATTTATGGGAACTTGGGCTCTTTCTCCAGCTCTGGTGTCTGCTCCCTAGGGCTCTGCCAGTGATGCTGTGACAGGTGTCATTGCCATCTTCTCTCCACCTTTGCAGAAGCACCTGGGAATCTAGGCACATGTAGTGAGGCCACAGTTAAGTATGTGTGTCATATCAACACAACACAATGAAGAAAACATCACCCTGCCCTTGAGGAGCTCCCAGGAGCGGGAGGAGAGACTGGCAAAGCTTACAAAGCAGTGCACTATGAGATACAATGGAGGGAGGCAGGGAGGAGACACCGAAACCCAGTCTTGGGTGGAGTGTTGGAAGCAAGACCAGCAGTGAGGGAAAGGTGGGATGGTGGAGGGAGTCCTTCCAGAAGTTTGCAATCAAGCAAGAAGCTTAATCTTCAATGTCTCTCTGTTCATCATTCATTCGGCCTTTCCTAGGACCAATCCCCCTCAACTCCTTTTAGGATAAAGTTTTCCTAGGAATAGAAAACAACAGCTCCAGTGGGATGGGGGAGAGAGCACGTGTGACAGTGTGTAGGATTATAGCAATGGACAAATGGAAGTCCCATCAAACCAGCCTCAACACTGAAGGCACCTCCTCCTCTCAGTCCCAGCCTCCTTTACCTCTTTTCCTTAGCCCTACTCCTCGCACATTATATACTTTTGCATTATAACTTCAAAAACCCCTCCTCAATGTACAATCATATTTCTAATATATACAGAAACATGCACATTATAGACTTGCTCAAGAAATATGAAGCATACTTATTGGTGACCAGATCGACAGGTCTCTTCCTTGGCCTGTGAAGGGCTTGTGGGCAGGACTGGTCCTTGGGATTTCACTGGCATCCTGTGTTTATCCCACACTGACCACACACCCACACAAAGAAAACGTCTTTGAGTTTTGGCATTTGCAGCAAAAGCTCCCCTCATCACTTTGGGTGTGACTATCTTGTTCCTTCCAAAAAANAAAAAAGATCCCTAAAGATGCCAAAATGAGGCCTTTGGTCTGAGTCTAATGCAAAGGAAAAGACCAATGGGACTCCAAAGTACAGAAGTGCACTCTGTGGCCAGATATCTTGAAAGATGGCTGTTGGGGGCACAGAGTACCTTGGAAAAGAGGTAGGTGAGGAAGAAGGAAGGTGCATAATGGGGTCTTGCCCCCATCACATGGCTTGTACTCTCTTTTTAAGTAATGTCAGCCATGAAAGGCTTGAAATCAAGATAGTATTGTGGTCACCAGCTGTTGAGTCATCCCTGAAGTAGTATTTCCAGGATGCTAAGAACATGTTCCTCCCTTATCCCCATCTACACTGGCCTGGCTTTGAAGAATTTCCATGGGGTGAGGGTGGAATATAGAGGGAAAAAGCATGAGTTATAAAATCAGAAAGACTTGGGTTTGAATCCTACCCCTAACACACGCTAGTGGATTGAACATGGGTACTTTCTGAGTCCCAATTAATTGCTCTGGAAAATATGCCTCACCATATTACCTCATGAGGTTGTAGTGAAGATCAAAGGAAATAGGGTGTTCGGTGTACCTGGCACAGAAGACACAGCCCAAGACATGGTGGTTATTACTTGTCTGCCACATTACACAATCCCATGGTCAGCCATGGACATTGTCATCTATGTGGATAGTGCCCCCCCTAGTGTTGCACGGCAGCAGAGCTCTGCATGGCAGATGGACAGAGAGACAAAGTGAGCAACCCTTTTCAGGGGACTTAGTCCTATGGGTTACAGGACTGCAAAATGATGAGATGGCTTTAAACACGACTTCCTCTTTTCCAAAGAGAAGTGAAGGATTATTTAATGAAGTTGATTTGTTCTTCATCCGGTAAGAAATCCCTCCATCACTTCTTAAGTGTTGACTCAGAAAGCAGACTTGCAGGTTGCAATGACTCCCACACCTCCGCGGTCGATGCTCCATGTGGTCTGCCGTGGGGCTCCCCCACCGTCTTCCACACATTATCTTTTTGGGGTCTGGAACTTGTCGGAGACAAGGCTGGGAGGCTGGGACTTTAAATCTCAGCTATAAAAGCCAGGCCTGAAAATGTACAGGTTCAGTTTGTGATACAATGCACCTGCTTTGAGGTCTTACTGGGATCCTTTTGTCTGAACCAATCTACCTCTTCATCAACCTCTTTGAGGCACCTAACAAAAAAAATCTAAAAAAA
>NW_019155057.1:1400-7886 GCF_002288905.1 Enhydra lutris kenyoni | reverse complement strand
TCATCTCTCCATCCATTTTGAATGTCAGTCTTGCTGGATAAAGTATTCTTGGCTGCATGTTCTTCTCATTTAGTGCCCTGAATATATCTTGCCAGCCCTTTCTGGCTTGCCAGGTCTCTGTGGACAGGTCTGACATTATTCTGATGGGCTTTCCTCTGTAAGTAAGGAGCCTCTTTGTCCTAGCGGCTTTCAAGAGATTATATCTACAATTATGATTCCTAAATTTGAGTAGCAGGTGCCTTGATATTTTTCTGGAATCTATAATCTTGGGTGGAGACCATTTGCCCTCTAGTACATGAACACTGGTTCCATTTTCGAGATTGGGAAAATTTTCATGAAGAACTTGTTCCACTATGTCTTCTAGACTTCTTTCTTTCCCCTCCCCTTCAGGGATTCCAATAATTCTGATGTTGGAATGTTTCATGGCCATCATTTATTTCCCTGATTCTGTTTTCATGGCTTCTAAGCTGTTTGTTCCAGGCTTCCTCCTGATCCTTTCTATCTGTTTGTCCTCCACATCACTAATTCTATCTTCTGTAAATTACCCTAGGTTTTAGAGAATTTAGATTAGATTGGAACTCATTGAGAGCATTGTGAACCTCATCCCTGGTAGCTTTAAGCTCTGCCCTAACATTGTGAACATCATCCCTGGTCGCTTTCAGTTTGGCCTTAATCAATTCAGTTTGGTCATCCATGGCTTTCTCCAACCTAGCTATTGCCTGGATAATTGTTAGCTTGAATTCTCTTTCCGACATATTGTCTATGTTGATAGCCATTAGCTCTGTTGCAGAAGGCCCATCCTCTGTATTTTTCTTCTGTTGGGCATTCCTCCTTGCTGCGGCCAATGCAACAAATTGACCAGGGAACGTGAGGGTAAGAGGATGGTGAAAAGAAATTAAGAGATAAAGAGATGGAGGCAGGAGGGACACTGAGGAGGACTTCCAACAGTGCCGATTTTATTCCACATCTTACAATCATTCATAAGGCAGACCACAATATTGGAAGTAATACATTAGTCCCTAGTCAGATGACCTCAAGTTTCTATAACAAGTTTACATTAACTGCAAGCAAACCTCGTGATGCCAGTAGTTTCGCCTAAATCCATTAGTAAGACAATCAACCAGGAGTGGGTTATGGGAGGTATGGAACAACAAGGACCAACTAAGAATTCATGACACTGACCACATTTTTCCCTTCTGTAGGGAGAGCATGTGGTAAGTCACGTAGGCGAGGGCACGACACATAGCACAAACCCTTTCTCAGTGTTACTCAACTTTCCCGTCCTTAACCGTGTCAAGGTATCTAGACTTTGAAGGAGACACAAGTCAGGGCCTGGTTTGATCCTCGACTCCAACCATGCCGTAGCCTCCAACACTCCTCCTAGTCATTTTGGTGAGAGATGGCTGATCGGATGTAGCTGGATGTATCGACCATGGTGCAGTCAAGGTGCACCCTGGAACGCTTCTGAGCAATCGGGATTCCCCATCCAAACGAGAGAAAAAATAAAAGAAAAAGAAAAAAAGAGAGAGAGAGACAGGAAAGAAAGGGAAGATAAAAGAGAAGGTTCAGCCCAAATGGGCCC
The DNA here is from genome assembly GCF_002288905.1 of Enhydra lutris kenyoni. Taxonomy (NCBI): domain Eukaryota; kingdom Metazoa; phylum Chordata; class Mammalia; order Carnivora; family Mustelidae; genus Enhydra; species Enhydra lutris. The sequence continues at coordinate 6,304 of NW_019155057.1, read as the reverse complement.
CAAGGTAAGACTGATGAAGTATACAAACAAAAACAGACAAACAAAAAGACCGATAAAAGTATATTACAAGAGGAAAAAAATATATATACATGCAATAAAGGAAGAACCTCATCAAAAAGAACCCCTAGTGTAAGATTTATATACTATCAGGACAAACACAGAAACACAGAAACACTGGTGGAAGAAAAAGATGGGAGAGTGGTTATAAATTCTCAGTGTGGGTGAGGAACGTTGTTTTGATTCTTCCTGGATGTATCTTGATATCTTTGTTAAAGGACTCAACTTTCCTAAGATAAAGGGGGATTAAAATTAGTTTACCTATAGGAGTAGCATTGATTGGGGAAAGGGATTACCTTGAAGTTTAACTCTATATGAATATTAGAAAATAAAAGTAAAAAAAGAATAAACTAGACTAAACTAAACTAAAATTAAAAAAAAAGAAATTTAAAAAATAGAAATGCAAAAGAAAAACACAGGTGTATGTATCAAAAAGTTCAGGTTAGAAGGTTATTATGGATTTTGATATACTGGACATCTCACTGTGATGTTAAATAGGTTAAAAAATTATCTATATAGAAAGAGTCTGGAAGTTTTCCTTCTGCTTCAATTTTTTGAAACAGCTTCAGGAGAATAGGTGTTATTTCTTCTTTGAAAGTTTGGTAGAATTCCCCAGGGAATCCATCAGGTCCTGGGCTCTTGTTTTTTGGGAGGTTTTTGATCACTGCTTCAATCTCGTTACTAGATATCGGTATATTCAGGTTGTCAATTTCTTCCTGGTTCAATTTTGGGAGTTTATAGTTTTCCAGGAATGCATCCATTTCATGTAGGTTACTTAGATTATTGGCATATAACTGTTGATAATAACTTCTGATGATTGTTTCTACTTCCTTGGTGTTAGTTGTGATCTCTCCCTTTTCATTCAAAAAATTGAAGCAGAAGGAAAACTTCCAGACTCTTTCTATGAAGCCAGCATTACCCTGATCCCCAAATCAGGCAAAGACCTTACCAAAAAGGAGAATTTCAGACCAATATCACTGATGAATATGGATGCTAAGATTCTCAACAAGATCCTAGCAAACAGGATCCAACAGCACATTAAAAAGATTATCCACCATGACCAGGTGGGATTCATTCCTGGGCTACAAGGATGGTTCAACATTCACAAATCAATCAATGTGATAGAACAAATCAATAAGAAAAGAGAGAAGAACCACATGGTCCTCTCAATTGATGCAGAAAAATCATTTGACAAAATCCAGCATCTGCTCCTGATTAAAATGCTTCAAAGTATAGGGATAGAGTGAACATTCCTGAACTTCATAAAATCTATCTATGAAAGACCCACAGCGAATATCATCCTCAATGGGAAAAAGCTTGCAGCCTTCCCGTTGAGATCAGGAACACGACAAGGATGACCACTCTCACCACTCTTGTTCAACATAGTATAAGAAGTCCTAGCAACAGCAATCAGACAACAAAGAGAAATAAAAGGTATCAAATAGGCAATGAAAAACTCAAACTCTCTCTCTTCGCAGATGACATGATTCTTTATATGGAAAACCCAAAAGACTCCACCCCCAAACTACTAGAACTCATACAGCAATTCAGCAACATGGCAGGATACAAAGTCAATGTACAGAAATCAGTGGCTTTCTTATACACTATCAATGAAAATACAGAAAGGGAAATTAGAGAATAGATTCAATTTACTATAGCACCAAGAACCATAAGGTACCTGGGAATAAACCTAACCAAAGAGGTAAAGGATCTGTACTCAAGGAACTACAGAACACTCATGAAAGAAATTGAAGAAGACACAAAAAGATGGAAGACAATTCCATGCTCTTGGATTGGAAGAATAAACATTGTTAAAATGTCTATACTGTCTAGAGCAATCTATACTTTTAATGCCATTCCAATCAAAATTCCACCGGTATTCTTCAAAGAGCTGGAGCAAATAATCCAAAAATTTGTATGGAACCAGAAGAGACCCCAAATCGCTAAGGAAATGTTGAAAAACAAAAATAAAACTGGGGGTATCATGTTACTGGATTTCAAGCTTTACTACAAAGCTGTGAACACCAAGACATCATGGTACTGGCATAAAAACAGACACATAGACCAGTGGAACAGAGTATAGAACCCAGATATGGGCCCTCAACTCTATGGTCAGTTAATCTTCGACAAAACAGGAAAAAATATACAGTGGAAAAAAGACAGTCTCTTCAATAAATGGTGCTGGGAAAACTGGACTGCTATATGTAGAAGAATGAAACTCGTCCATACTCTTACACCGTACACAAAGATAAACTCAAAATGGATAAAAGACCTCAACGTGAGACAGGAATCCATCAGAGTCCTAGAGGAGAACATAGGCAGTAACCTCTTCGATATCAGCTACAGCAACTTCTTTCAAGATATGTCTCCAAAGGCAAAGGAAACAAAAGCCAAAATAAACTTTTGGGACTTCATCAAAATCAAAAGCTTCTGCACAGCAAAGGAAACAGTCAAGAACACAAAGAGGCAACCCACGGAATGGGAGAAGTTATTAGCAAATGACAGTATAGACAAAAGATTGATATCCAGGATCTATAAAGAACTCCTCAAACTCAACACACACAAAACAGATAATCATATCAAAAAATGGGCAGAAGATATGAACAGACACTTCTCCAATGAAGACATACAAATGGCTATCAGACACATGAAAAAATGTTCATCATCACTAGCCATCAGGGAGATTCATATTAAAACCACATTGAGATATCACCTTACACCAGTTAGAATGGCCAAAATCAGCAAGACAGGAAACAACATGTGTTGGAGGGGATGTGGAGAAAGGGGAACCCTCTTCCACTGTTGGTGGGAATGCAAGTTGGTGCAGCCTCCTTGGAGAACAGTGTGGAGATTCCTCAGGAAATTAAAAATAGAACTTCCCTATGACCCTGCAATTGCACTACTGGGTATTTACCCCAGAGATACAGATGTAGTGAAAAGAAGGGCCATCTGTACCCCAATGTTTATAGCAGCAATGTCTACGGTTGCCAAACTGTGGAAAGAACCAAGATGCCCTTCAACGGACGAATGGATAAGGAAGATGTGGTCCATATAAACTATGGAGTATTATGCCTCCATCAGAAAGGATGAATACCCAACTTTTGTAGCAACATGGACGGGACTGGAAGAGATTACGCTGAGTGAAATAAGTCAAGCAGAGAGAGTCAATTATCATATGGTTTCACTTATTTGTGGGACACAACAAATAGCATGGAGGACATGGGGAGTTAGGACGAGGTATTTGGGGGAAATTGGAAGGGGATGTGAACAATGAGAGACTATGGACTCTGAAAAACAATCTGAAGGGTTTGAAGAGGTGGGGGCATGGGAGTTTGGGGGAACCAGGTGGTGGGTATTGGAGAGGGCACGGATTGCATGGAGCACTGGGTGTGGGACAAAAACAATAAATACTGTTATGTTGAAAAGAAATTTTAAAAATGATTAAAAAAATTATCTATATAAAAAAAAAATCAGCCAGAACAGTGGGAACGAATTGAAAATAAAAGTTGTCCTATGAAGTAGTGGTGATTGTTCTCTTGTCATCTTTTTTTTCTTTTTTCCTTTCCTGGTTGGTTTTCTGAGGGAGGGGCCTGCCAGGTAGGTTTTTAGTCAATGATGTTCTCTGAGTGAAGTCCTCCCACCCCCCTCAAGGGGGTGGGCTCTGAGGAAACTGTTTTTTTCAGGCTTTTGTTCTCTGGAGGTTTTTATGTTTGTTCACTTTTTTTTTCTCTCTCTGGCCTTGACCTCTTTTGATGGTTTTTGTAGGTTTAGAGGAAAGCAAACTGCACCCTGACCTCCCTCTCAGAGAGAAGCCTTAGTCTGGCTTCAGAGCCCAAATAAATTCCCCCTTGGTCGCTGGCAGAGCAGGTTCCGAATCGCGGTCCCTGGGGACGCAGGATTTTTTGCTTGTACCCAAAACCAAGGCAGCGGCGGCTGTCTGGGCAGCTCCAGACTGCCAGAGAGGTTCCAAGCAGTGATAGCACACTGAGATTTTCCTGCTGGCCAGGGCTGGGAGTGTCTGGTCTTTCAGGGCCCGAGAGCACCGGGCTGGCGCCCGTGCTCACCTCTCTCAGGGGAGGGCGTGAGGTTCGACTTGGACTCTGATAGCCGGGCACGGCACTCCCGTGGGGACTGCAAAAAGGCTGTGCTTCTGCAGGCTGGCGAGGCTCCCAGCCCCTCATGGGAGCCGGACCCCATGCTCTCTCAGGCGCGCTGGTGGCTCAGGGACCAAGACTTGGTTTCTCCGCTGCACTCTCTCTGGCTCTGTGCTAGGGGTGGCTGTCCTGGGTCTGGGGACTTAAGCCCCTGTCCTTAGCTGCCTGGATTCCTACAATCCCCCCCCCCCGCCCCCTCAGTCCTTTGATCTTTTTGAGTGCTTTCTACCAGACTCCAAGTTAATGCTGGACCCCAGATGCAGGGCACTCTAGTATTGGGATATTACTTTGCAATGGGTCACTTCTGGTGGCTCCCTCCCCCTTTTGTTTATCTTCTGATATCAGTGGGACTTTCCCACTCTGCTTTACCTGCCCACTGGCGTCTTTTGCTCCTGTTGAGATCCAGACGTGTATAATTCTGATCTCAGGCTGATTTCGTAGGTGATTGGAGTTCTTTGGAAGGTAATCAGCTCTCTTTAGGGTACAGGTTGAAAGGGCGCCTCCTCCTACTTCCCAGCCATCTTGTCTCCCCCTGGTGTTTAAATTTAATATATTTTTTTTTTAGGTTTGTAAGCTAAGTCATTGTAGAATATTTTCTGTTACTTTTTTCCCCCCAATGTTCTAAGATTCATTGTTTATGCCCCATTTTTTTTTTTGTTTTTATTTTAATTCTAGCATAGTTCACACAGAGTG
>NW_019155057.1:0-1328 GCF_002288905.1 Enhydra lutris kenyoni | reverse complement strand
ATCACTCAGTGCTCATAGTGATAAGTGTACTCTTTAGTCCCATTGCCCCCCCTCTCCCCCACCCACCTCCACTCTGGTCACCATCAGTTGGCTCTGTATAGTTTGTTTCTTCGTTTGTCTCTCTCTTTTTTTTTCCTTGTTCATTTTGTTTTTTAAATTCTTCCTGGGGGACATCTGGGTGGCTCAGTCAGTTAAGCATCTGCCTTCAGCTCAGCTCGTGTTGCCTAGGTCCTGGGATCGAGTCCTGCATCAGGTTCCTTGCCCAGCAGGGAGTCTTCTTCTTCAGCCTGCTGCCCCCACTGCTTGTGCATGTTCTCTCTCTCTCTCTCTCTCTCACACACACACACACATATAAATAAATAAAATATTTTTTAAAAATGAAATTCTACCCATTGTGAGTTATATGGTATTTATCTTTCTCCAGTTTCTTTCACTTAACTTTATATTCTCTAGATCCATCCATGCTATGCACATGGCAAAATTTTATTGTTTTTATGGCTGAACATTAATCCATTGTGTGTAATAAGTATGCACACACACACATATGCAAACACATATACCTTCTTTATCCATTCATCTATCTGTGGACACTGGCTGTTCCATTCCTTGGCTATTGTAAATAATGCTACAATAAACATAGGAATCCATGTATCCTTTGAATTAGTGTTTTTGTATTTTGGGATTAAACACCCAATACTGTGATTACTGGATCATAAGGTAGTTCTGCCTTTAACTTTGTATGGAACTTTCTTACTGTTTTCCACAGTGGCTGCACTATGAAGGCTTGACTGTAGAGCAGGTGGCTCTGTAGAGCAGGTGGATTTGATCATATTAATATTCTGGTCTGGCAGTGTAAGTTCAGACTCTGAATTCTTGGTAGCATAGGCCTGAAGTTTGTTGTTTTTTTTTCCATAAGTGACAATTTATTTTTTATTCTCTTTCCCCTCCTAGAGAACCTTGACCTTGAGTGTATTAGCCTCCCTCATGGCTTCTTGATCAGTGGCTGGAGCTCTGTCTCCTGTCACTTGGGGAAGCCTCAGGTAAATCTGTGTAGAAATCTCATTTGCAGTTCCCTGGTATGTGCAGAGGTAAAACCATATTTTATAATTTTGTTCCATATTATCCATCATTGTAGGATCTTTTGGTAGAAAACGGTCTTATTCGGTTCACCATGCCATCGGAGCATTCTTAAGAATAGGTTACAAATAGAATTTTGTTTCCCCACACATAAAGATTTTTGTTCTAGATTTGGCTTTTTCTTTAAGTGGCTAGATTGCAAGGACTTAAGGCTTTGTGGGTCATACAGTCCTGTATCTACTCTGTAGTTA
>NW_019155056.1:0-7897 GCF_002288905.1 Enhydra lutris kenyoni | reverse complement strand
AGGGCACTTGATATGATGAGTTCAGGGTGGTTGTTGTATCCAAGTGATGAATCACTGAATTCTACTCCTGAAACCAGTATTGCACGGTATGCTACCTGGTGAAATTTAAATAAAATTTTGAAAGAAAAAAAAAACAAAATAAGAAAATATGAAAAGAAATAAAAGTAAAAATAAATACAAGCCTTCTCAAAGCAGTAATTAAAAGAGCATCAGAATAGATTTTAAAAACAGAAGAACCTGCTACAAGAAACTCATCAGAAGCAACTAACTGTAATTGTCAGAAGACAGATCAGTTAAAAGTAAAGCATCACTAGCCATCAGGGAGATTCAAATCAAAACCACGCTGAGATACCAGCTTACACCAGGTAGAATGGCCAAAATTAACAAGACAGTAAACAACGTGTGTTGGAGAGGATGTGGAGAAAAGGGGACCCTCCTACACCATGTGGGAATGCCTGTTGTTGCAGCTACTTTAGAAAATAGTGTGGAGATTCCTTAAGAAATTAAACATAGAGCTTCCCTATGACCCTGCCATTGCACTACTGGGTATTTACCCCAAAGATACAGATGTAGTGAAAAGAAGGGCCATCTGTACCCTCCAATGTTCACAGCAGCAAAGGCCACAGTCGCCAAACTCTGGAAAAAAATCAGGACGCCCTTCAACGGAAGAATGGATAAGGAAGATGTGGCCCATATATAATATGGAGTATTATGCCTCCATCAGAAAGGATGAATACCCAAATTTTGTATCACTGTGTACTGGACTGGAAGAGATTATGCTGAGTGAAATAGGTCAAGCAGAGAGAGTCAATTATCATATGGTTTCCCTTATTTGTGGAGCATCAGAAATAACACGGAGGACATTAGGAGATGGAGAGGAGAAGGGAGTTGGGTGATTGGAGGGGGAGACGAACCATGAGAGTCTATGGACTCTGAAAAACAATCTGAGGGTTTTGGAGGGGTGGGGGTTGGGAGCTTGGGTGAGCCTGGTGGTGAGTATTATGGAGGGCACGTATTGCATGGAACTGTGAGTGTGGTGCATAAAACAATGAATTCTGGAACACTGAAAAGAAATTTTAAAAATAAATAATTTTTTTAAAAAAGTAAAGAAGCAGAAAAAGTTAAGCCACCATCCTAACACAAATGCAACGTAACCTAGAGTAGCTACATTCATTTCAGACAAAGCTAACTTCAGAACCAGGAAAGTGAGCAGGGATAGAGAGAGGCATCCTCTAAAGAGTAGGGGGTCCATTCTCCTATAAGACATAAACCATCCTTCACCTCTATGCACCTGACAATTCAGCATCAAAATATGTGACATAAAAACTGTTGACAATGGGAATGCAACATGGAAAAATCCACTCCCTTGGTGAACTGACATTTGAATACCCAAATTCACTATTCCAGCATGAAACCCTGCTCTTGGGCAGACAAGATGGCAGAGAAGTAGGAGGCACTGTTTCAACTGGTCCCCTAAAGTGAGCTGATTATCTACCAAACCACTCTGATCACCCACGAAATCAGCCTGAGATTAGAATTATACACTTCTGGATCTCTATGGGGGCAAAAGACACCAGAGGACAGGAAAAGCCAAGTGAGAACATGGGACTGATATGGGAAGATAAACAAAAGGAGCAGGGAGCCACCAGAAGCCACCCATTGGAAAGTAATACCCCAATACAAGAGTGTCCTGTGATTGGGGACCAGCATTAACTTGGAGTCTGGTTGAAAGCACTCAAAAAGAGCAAAGGATCTTAAGGGGAAGTTGGTGGAATTGGGTGTTTAGGGACAGGGACTTAAGCCCATTGACCCAGGATGGACACCACTGGTGCTGAGCCAGAGAGAGCACAGCAATGTCAGGTCTTGGTCCCTGAGCCACCAGTGCAAGTGAGAGGGTCTGGGTGGCAGCACACGTAAGAGAGTCTGGTGTGGATGCCAGCTGGCACTCTCTAGAACCACAGCCTTTTGCACTCTGCCTGCATGCTGGGCGACTGGGGTCTGAGTCACGCTCCACACCCTCCCCTGAGAGAGGTCCCTGCAAGTGCTAGCCAGTGCTCTCTAGGAAGGGGACATTCTGAACACTCCCATTCCAGGCCAGCATGAAAATCTCAGTGTGCTCTCTCTGGTTGGGACCTCTCTGGTGGTCTGGTCCTGCCCAGACAGCCATGGCTGAGGCAGCCCCTGGAAGCCAGCTCTCTGGACTAGTATTTCTCGTGGTTTGGGGTACAAGCTAGAGTTCCTGCAACCCCTGAGACTGTGACTGGGGACGTACTCTGCCAGTGGCAGAGGGGGTATTTGTGTGCTCTGGAGCACCCAGAGGGGAAAAGACTGAGGCTTCTCTCTAACACAGAGATATGGGTGCAGTTTGCTTTCCTCTAAACCTCCAAAGAACCACCAAAAGCTGCCAAGGGGAGAACAAAAAAAAAACCAAAAAACAAAAAACAACAAGAACAAAAAAAAACTACAGAGAACAAAAGCCTGAAAAAAAACCAGTTTCCTCAGAGCCCAACAACTTGATAGGGGGCAGGAGGACTGAACTCTAGCAAGACTGCCTGAAAAACCACATGGCAGGCCCCTCCCACAGGAAGCCAGTCAAAGAAAAACAATAAAACAAGAGGACAAGCACTACTACTTCATAGATACAACTTTTATTTTTAATTTGTTCCCATTATTCTCATTCTTTTCCATTTTTTAAATAATTTTTAACCTATTTACCATCACAATGAGATGTTCAGTACAATAAATTCCATAATAACCTTTTAACTTGACATTTTTTGATACATATACCTGTTTTCCTTGTGCCTTTCTATTTTTTATTTTATTTTTTTAATATTCATATAGAGATAAGCTTCAAGGTAATCCCCTTTCCCCAATCAATGCTACCCCTATATACAAAACAGTTTTAATTCCCCTTTTCTCAGGACAGTCCTTTAACAAAGATATCAAGATACATCCAGGAAGAATCTTAATAAGCTTCCTCACCCACACTGAGAATTAATAACCACCCTCCCATCTTTTTCTACTGTCAGTGTTTCTGTGTATTTGTTTTTGTTCTGGTAGTATATAAATCTTGTACTTGTGGTTCATTTTGGCTGGGTTCTCTTTTTTTCTTTTTCTTGTCATTTACTTTTGCTGGTCTTTTTGTTTGTCTGTTTTTGTTTGTATACTTTATAAGTCTTACCTTTGGGGCTGATTTGGCCTGGGTTTTCTCTTTTCTTTTTTCTTTTTTTTTTTTTCCTGTCTCTCTCTCTCTCTCTCTCTTCCCTTTTTTCTTTCTCTTTGGTGGGGACTCCTGATTACTCAGAAGCGTTCCAGAGTGCACCTTGCCTGCACCACAGTTGACACATTCAGCTACACATCCCTTCTGCCATCTCTCACCAAAATGACTAGAAGGAGGAATGCCCAACAGAGGAAAAATTCAGAGACGGTGCCCTCTCCATCAGAGCTATTGGATATGGACATAAACAGTATGTCAGAAAGGGAATTCAGGCTAACAATGATCCAGGCAATGGCTAGGTTGGAGAAAGCCTTTAATGAAAAAATGGAATTGATTAGGGCAGAAGTGAAAGCCACCAGACATGATGTTAACAATGCTCTCAATGAGTTCCAAGCTAATCTAAATTCTCTAACAGCTAGGGTAACTGAGGCAGAAGATAGAATTAGTGATCTACAAGACAAACTCATAGAGAAAAAGGATCAGGAGGAGGCCTGGAACAAACAGCTTAAAAGCCATGAAAGAGAAATAGGGAAATAAATGATACTCTGAAACGTTCCAAAGTCAGAATTACTGGAATCACTGAGGGGGAGGAGAAAGAAAGAAGACTAGAGGATATAGTTGCACAAATTCTCCATGAAAATTTTTCCAATCTGGTGATTGGAACCAGCGTTCATGTCCTAGAGGCAGAACGGTCTCCCCCCAAAATCGTAGAATCTAGAAAGACTTCAAGACACCTGAGGGTGAAAATGATGATTCATAATTGTAGACAGGAGCTCTTGAAAGCAGCTAGGAATAAGAGATTCCTTACCTACTGAGGAAAGCCCATCAGAATAATGTCAGACCTGTCCACAGAAACCTGGCAAGCCAGAAAGGGCTGGCAAGATGTATTCAGGGCACTAAAAGAGAAGAACATGCAGCCAAGAATACTTTATCCAGCAAGACTGACATTCAAAATGGATGGAGAAATAAAGAGCTTCCAAGAGCAGCAAGGTTTAAAAGAGAATGTGACCACCAAGCTGGTACTACAGGAAGTATTAAGGGAGGTTCTATAAAAGAGGAAAAGATCCAGGAATATCATTAAACAGAAATTTATGGAGACAATCTATACAAAGACTTCACAGGTGACACGATGTCAATAAAAACATATCTCTCAATAATCACTCTCAACGTGAATGGCCTAAATGCGCCCATAAAACGGCACAGGGTTGCAGATTGGATAAAACGACAGGACCCATCCTTATGTTGTCTACAAGAGACCCATTTTCAACCTAAGGATACATCCAGACGGAAAGTGATGGGATGGAGAAGCATCTTTCATGCCAACAATCCTCAAAAGAAAGCTGGGTAGCAATTCTCATACCAGGTAAATTGGGTTTTAAACTATAACCTGTAGTCAGAGATACCGAAGGACACTATATCATTCCTAAAGGGTCTATCCACCAAGAAGATCTAACGACTGTAAATATGTATGCCCCCAATATGGGAGCAGCCATTTACATAAGAAAACTGTTAATCAGGACAAAGAGTCATATTGATATGAAAACATTCATAGCAGGAGACCTTAACACACCACTCTCAGTAATAGATCATCCAAGCAGAAAATCAATAAAGAAAAAAGAGCATTGAATGACACATTGGACCAGATGGACCTCATAGATGCATACAGGACATTCCACCCTATAACAACAGACTACTCATTCTTCTCAAGTGCACATGGAACCTTCTCCAGAATAGACCACATACTGGGTCACTGATTAAGGCTCAACCAATACCAAAAGACTGAGATTATTCCCTGCATGTTCTCAGATCACAATGCTTTGAAAATGGAGCTCAACCACATGAAAAAGTTCAGAAGGAATTGAAACACCTGGAGCTAAAGACGACCTTGCTTAAGAATGTTTGGATCAACCAGGAAATGAAAGAAGAACTTCAACAATTCATGGAAATCAAAAAGAATGAAGACACTTTGGTCCAAAACCTATGGGATACAGCAAAGGCGGTCCTAAGGGGGAAACACATAGCCATCCAAGCCTCCCTCAAAAAAAAAAAAAAAAAAAAAAAAGGAAAAATCCATAATACACCAGCTGTCATTACACCTTGAAGAACTGCAGAATCAACAACAAATTAAGCCAACTCCACACACAAGAAGGGAAAAATAATCCAGACTAGAGCAGAGATCAATGAGATAGAAACTAAAGATACAGTAATACGCATCAATGAAACTAGAAGCTTGTTTTATGAAAGAATCACTAATATTGATAAACCATAGGCCAAACTAATCCAAAAGAAAAGAGAGAAGGCCCAAATGAGTAAAATTATGAATGAAAAGGGAGCGATCACAACTAACACCAAGGAAATAGAAACAATCATCAGAAATTGTTATCAACAGTTTTATGCCAATAAGTTAAGCAACCTAGACGAAATGGAGGCATTCCTGGAAACCTATAAACCTCCAAAACTGAATTGGGAAGAAATTGACAACCTGAATAGACCAATATCTAGTAACGAGAGTGAAGCAGTTATAGAAGGCCTCCCATAAAACAAGAGCTCAGGACCTGACGGAATCACGGGGGAAATCTACCAAACATTCAAAGAAGAAATAATACCTATTCTCCTGAAGCTGTTTCAAAAAACTGAAGCAGAAGGAAAACATCCACTCTTTCTATGAATCCCGCATTACCCTGATACCCGAACCAGGCAAAGACCCCACCAAAACAGAGAATTTCAGACCAATATCCCTGATGAATATGGATGCTAAGCTTCTCAACAAGATCCTAGCTAATAGGATGCCACAGCACATCAAAAAGATTATCCACCATGACCAGGTGGGATTCATCCCTGGGTTGCAAGCATGGCTCAACATTCACAAATCAATCAATGTGATAGAACAAATCAGTAAGAGAAGAGAGAAGAACCACATGGTCCTCTCAATTGATGCAAAAAAGCATTTGACAAAACCCAGCATCCATTCCTGATTAAAGAGCTTCAAAGTATACGGATAGAGGGAGCATCCCTCAACTTCATCAAATCTATCTATGAAAAACGCACAGCAAATATCATCCTCAATGGGAAAAAGCTGACAGCCCTCCCTTTGAGATCAGGTACATGACAAGGATGCCCACTCTCACCACTCTTGTTCAACATAATATTAGAAGTCCTAGCAACAGCAATCAGACAAAAAAGAGAAATAAAAGGTATCCACATTGGCACGGAAGAAGTCAAACTCTCTCTCTTCACAGATGACATGATACTTTATATGGAAAACCCAAGAGACTCCACCCCCAAACTAATAGAACTCATACAGCAATTCAGTAATGTGGCAGGATACAAAGTCAATGTACAAAAATCAGTGGCTTTCTTATACACTAACAATGAAAATACAGAAAGGGAAAATGGAGAATCAATTCCATTTACTCTAGCACCAAGAACCATAAGATACCTGGGAATAAACCTTACCAAGAGGTAAAGGATCTGTACTCGAGGAACTATAGAACGCTCATGAAAGAAATGGAAGAAGGCACAAAAAGAAGGAAGACCATTCCATGCTCTTGGATCAGAGAAATAAACATTCTTAAAATGTTTATACTGCCTAGAGCAATCTATACTTTCAATGCCATTCCGATCAAAATTCCACTGGCATTTTTCAATGAGCTGGAGCAAATAATCCTAAAATTTGTATGGAATCAGAAGGGACCCCGAATGGCTAAGGAAATGTTGGAAAAGAAAAACAAAACTGGGGGCATTAGGTTGCCCGATTTCAAGCTTTACTACAAAGCTGTCATCACCAAGATAGCATGATACTGGCATAAAAACAGACACATAGACCTGTGGAACAGAGTAGAGAGCCCAGATTTGGACCCTCAGCTCTATGATCAAATAATCTTCAACAAAGCAGGAAAAAATATACAGTGGAAAAAAGACAGTCTCTTCAAAAAATGGTGCTGGGAAAATTGGACAGCTATGCATAGAAGAATGAACCTCGACCATTCTCTTACACAAAGATAAACTCAAAATGTATAAAAGACCTCAACCTGGCAGGAATCGATCAGAATCCTAGAGGAGAACATAGGCAGTAACCTCTTCGACTCGGCCACAGCAACTTCTTCAAGATATGTCTCCAAAGGCAAAGGAAACAAAAGCGAAAATGAATTTTTGGGACTTCATCAAGATCAAAAGCTTCTGCGCAACAAAGGAAACAGTCAACAAAACAAAGAGGCAACCCATGGAATGGGAGAAGATATTCGCAAATGACAGGACAGACAAAAGGCTGATATCCAGGATCTCTAAAGAACTCCTCAAACTCAACACACACAAAACAGATAATCATATCAAAAAAATGGGCAGAAGACATGAACAGACACTTCCCCAATGAAGACATACAAATGGCTATCAGACACATGAAAAAATGTTCATCATCACTAGGCATCAGGGAGATTCAAATTAAAACCACATTGAGATACCACCTTACACCAGGTAGAATGTCCAAAATTAACAAGTCAGTAAACAATGTGTGTTGGAGAGGATGTGAGAAAAGGGAACCCTCTTACACTGTTGGAGGGAATGCAAGTTGGTACAGCCACTTTGGAAAACAGTGCAGAGATTCCTTAAGAAATTAAACATAGAGCTTCCCTATGACCCTGCAATTGTGTTACTGGGTATTTACCCCCAAAGATACAGATA
>NW_019155055.1:3226-7905 GCF_002288905.1 Enhydra lutris kenyoni | reverse complement strand
CAAGTTCTAGCAGATTTGGAGTGGAGTCTTTTGGGTTTTCCACATATAGTATCATATCATCTGCACAGAGTGAGAGTTTGACTTCTTTTTTGCCGATTTGGATGTTCTTGATATCTCTTTGTTGTCTGATTGCTGAGGCTAGGACTTCTAGTACTATGTTGAACAGCACTGGTGATAATGGACATCCCTGCCGTGTTCTTGACCTTAGCGGAAAAGCTTTCAGTTTTTCTCCATTGAGAATGATATTTGCGGTGGGTTTTTCATAGATGGCTTTGAGAATATTGAGGTATGTGCCCTCTATCCCTCCACGTTGAAGAGTTTTGATCAGGAAGGGATGCTGTACTTTGTCAAATGCTTTTTCAGCATCTATGGAGAGTATCATATGGTTCTTGTCCTTTCTTTTCTTAATGTATTGTATCACATCAATTGATTTGCAGATGTTGAACCAACCTTGCAGCCCTGGAATAAATCCCACTTGGGGGTGGTGAATAATCGTTTTAATGTACTGTTGGATCCTATTGCCTAGTATTTTGGTGAGAATTTTCGCCTCTGTGTTGATCAAGGATATTGGTCTGTAATTCTCTTTTTTGATGGGATCCTTGTCTGGTTTGGGGATCAAGGTGTTGCTGGCCCTCATAAAACCAGTTTGGGAGTTTTCCTTCCATTTCAGTTTTTTGGAACAGTTTCAGGAGAATAGGAATTAATTCTTCTTTAAATGTTTGGTAGAATTCCCCTGGGAAGCCATCTGGCCCTGGGCTTTTGTTTGTTTGGAGATTTTTGATGACTCTTTCAATCTCCCTACTGGTTATGGGTCTGTTCAGGTTTTCTATTTCTTCCTGGCTCAGTTGTGGTAGTTTATATTGTCTCTATTAGTGCACCCATTTCTTCCAGATTGTCAAATTTGTTGGCGCAGAGTTGCTCGTAATATGTTCTTATAATTGTTTGTATTTCTTTGGTATTGGTTGTGATCTCTCTTCTTTCATTCATGATTTTATGAATTAGGGTCCTTTCTCTTTTCCTTTTGATAGGTCTGGCCAGGGTTTTATCAATCTTATTCATTCTTTCCGAGAACCAGCTCCTAGTTTCATTGATTTGTTCTATTGTTTTTTGGTTTCTATTTCATTGATTTCTGCTCTGATCTTTATGATTCCTCTTCTCCTGCTGAGTTTAGGCTTTCCTTGGTGTTCTTTCTCCAGCTCCTTTAGGTGTAGGGTTAGGTTGTGTATTTGAGACCTTTCTTGTTTCTTGAGAAAGGCTTGTATCGCTATATATTTTCCTCTCAGGACTGCCTTTGCTGTGTCCCACAGATTTTGAACCATTGTGTTTTCATTATCATTTGTTCCCATGAATTTTTTCAATTCTTCTTTATTTTCCTGGTTGACCCATTCATTCTTTAATAGGATGCTCTTTAGCCTCCATGTATTTGAGTTCCTTCCAACTTTCCTCTTGTGATTGAGTTCTAGCTTCAGAGCATTGTGGTCTGAACATATGCAGGGAATGATCTCAATCTTTTGATACTGGTTGAGACCTGATTTGTGACCCAGGATGTGATCTATTCTGGAGAATGTTCCATGTGCATTAGAGAAGAATATGTATTGTTGCTTTGGGATGGAATGTTCTGCATATATCTGTGATGTCCCTCTGGTTCAGTGTGTCATTTAAGGCCTTTATTTCCTTGTTGATCTTTTGCTTGGATGATCTGTCCATTTCCGTGAGGGGAGTGTTTAAGTCCCCTACTCTTATTGTATTATTGTCAATGTGTTTCTTTGATTTTGTTATTAATTTGTTTATATAGTTGGCTACTGCCATGTTAGGGGTATAGATATTTAAAATTGTTAGATCTTCTTGTTGGAAAGACCCTTTGAGTATGATATAATGTCCTTCCTCATCTCTTTTAGAATAGTCTTTGGGATAAAATCTAATTGGACTGATGTAAGGATTGCCACCCCAGCTTTCTTCTGATGTCCATTAGCATGGTAAACTGTTTTCCACACCCTCACTTTAAATCTGGAGGTGTCTTTGGGTCTAAAATGAGTTTCTTGTAGGCAGCATATTGATTTTTTTATCCATTTTTTGTTTTGTTTTGTTTTTTTCCATTCTGATACCGTGTGTCTTTTGATTTGGGCATTTAACCCATTTACTTTCAGGGTAACTATTGAGAGAAATGAATTTAGTGCCCTTGTATTGCCTGTAAGATGACTGCTACCGTATATTGTCTCTGTTCCTTTCTGATGTACAACTTTTAGGCTCTCTCTTTGCTTAGAGGACCGCTTTCAAGATTTCTTGTAGAGCTCGTTTGGTGTTTGCAAATTCTTTCAGTTTTTGTTTGTCCTGGAAGCTTTGTATCTCTCCTTCTACTTTCAATGATAGCCTAGCTGGATATAGTATTCTTGGCTGCATATGTTTCTCGTTTAGTGCTCTGAATATATCATGCCAGTCTTTTCTGGCCTTCCAGGTCTCTGTGGATAAGTCCGCTGCCAATCTTATATTTTTACCATTGTATGTTACAGACTTCTTGTCCCAGGGTGCTGTCTGGATTTTCTCTTTGTCGCTAAGACTTGTAAATTTTACTATTAGATGACGGGGTGTGGACCTATTCTTATTGATTTTGAGGGGGTTCTCTACACCTCCTGGATTTTGATGCTTGCTCCCTTTGCCATATTAGGGAAATTCTCTACAATAATTCTCTCCGATATACCTTCTGCTCCGCTCTCTCTTTCTTCTTCTTCTGGAATCCCAATTATTCTAATGTTGTTTTGTCTTATGGTATCACTTATCTCTCAAATTCTCCCCAAGTGGTCCTGTAGTTTGTCTCTCTTTTGCTCAGCTTCTTTATTCTCTGTCATTTGGTCTTCTATCTCACTAATTCTTTCTTCTGCCTCATTTATCCTAGCAGTAAGAGCCTCCATTTTTGATTGCACCTCTTTAATAGCTTTTTTTATTTCAACTTGGTTAAATTGTAGTTCTTTTATTTCTACAGAAAGGGCTTTTATTTCTCCGGATAGGGTTTCTTTAATATCTTCCATGCCTTTTTCGAGCATGGCTAGAACCTTGAGAATCGTCATTCTGAACTCTAGGTCTGACATATTACCAGTGTCCGTATTGATTAGGTTCCTAGCCTTCAGTACTGCCTCTTGTTCTTTTGTGGTGAGTTTTTCCTCCTTGTCATTTTGTCCAGATAAGAATATATGAAGGAGCAAATAAAATACTAAAAGGGTGGCAAAGACCCCAGGAAAGTGTGCTTTAACCAAATCAGAGGAGACCACAAATCATGGTGGGGGAGAAAGGGGGTAAAAAGAAGTTCAGAAAAAAAAATTTAGAAAAGAAAACAAATAAGGAAATAATATAAAAAAGAAAAAATATATATACATATTAGACTGGTGACTAGAACAGGGTCACTCACATCATTTCGAGTGTATTTTGGTCTCTTAGAAGAAATTACCTCCCAAAATTTTAAAGAATGAAAAACATATATAAGGTAAACACAATGAAGCGATGGAATATGACTATTAAGATGAAAAAAAAATTTTTTTTAATTTCTAAAAAAGGAGTTGATAGGTAAGTTGGTTGGGAGAAGAAAGAAAAAGAAAGTGGAGAAGATTTGCTCAGGCTGGAGAGAAGAACAAGCCCGGTGGTAGATTTAGAGTGTAGTTTGATCTATTAGAAGAAGTTGTACCCCAAATTTTTTAGAAGAAAAAACCCTATGTGTATACAAAAACTGAAGTTAGATACAATGAAGGATAACATATGACAATAATGATGAAGGTTTGAAAAAGATTTTTTTTATGAAAAGTATTGTTAAGATAAACTAGTTAAAAAACGTTAAAAAGAGAAAGGGTAAAATTTTAAAAAATTAGCAGAAGAAAAAAAATAAAATTAAAAAAATTAATTAACTTTGCAAGACTAAAGTATCATGAGGAGAAAGCCATGAATTCCACAGTTTGCTTTCTCCTCCTCTGGTATTCTGCTGTTCTCCTTGGTAAGTGAACTTGGTCCTGGCTGGACTTCTTGTTGATCTTCTCGGGGAGGGGCCTGTTGTAGTGATTCTCAGGTGTTTGTGCCCCAGGCGGAATTGCACCACCCTTTCCAGGGGCCAGGCTAAGTAATCCACTCATATTCGCTTTCAGGAGCTTTTTTTCCCAGAACACTTTCCGTAGAGTTCCGGAGGTCAGTAATGAAAGTGGCAGCCTCCCAATCTCTGGCCTGGAGGAGCCGAGAGCTCAGGGCCCCACTCCTCAGTGTGCCCTCAGAGAAAAGCGCTCAACCACTCTCCTCTCCCTGGCCTTCGGCTGCGCTCAGAGCTCACCTAGTCTGTGAACAAGCGTCTGTCTCTGGCACACAGCTCCACCAGGAGTCTCAAAACCCCTTAGATCCCTGAGCTCTTCCGGGGGGGTCTCCCTGGATTTGTGGGGACCCCACTCACAGAGCAGTGGCCTGTAACACGGATTACGGTTCAAGATAACCCCGAGTTGAGAGCTCACTCCTCAGCTCTGTCTCTGTAGCCGGCTTCCCCGCTCTAATACCTGCAAGTTCTGTGACACTAAGACACCCCCGATCCTTCTGTGACCCTGCAGGACCTGGGGCCACGCCGTCCCCGTGTGGGCTTCACCCCGGTTTAGCCTCTGGAGCGATGTCCCTCAGTGGACATCGCTTTTAAAATCCTGATTTTGTGCTCCCTT
>NW_019155055.1:0-1175 GCF_002288905.1 Enhydra lutris kenyoni | reverse complement strand
TTTTGTCTGATGTGTGTTGAGCGCCCCAATTTTAGTGTTGATTTCCATTAGGTCAGGGGAGTCCTGTGAGAAACACGAATGACCTGCCAGGGGTAGAGAGTGGAATAGGCTGGGGAAGGGGGAGAGGGTTGGCTTGAATCCTGCTAGGTCATCGCCAGTCTGAATCCACCTCCATCCCTTCTAGGGCTTCCTTCCCTTTCAGAAGCCTGTGGTGCTCAAGGGGACAATAGCAGCACTGTGCCCAAGAAGGTCCCAGAGAAGAACCAAGTAAATGCTGGGGTGTTTTCAGTTGCACCATTTCTGGAGTCCTGTTCCTCTCTGGGCAGCACAGTGTCCTGACCTGTGTCTGTTGGGTATATCCTGGGGTCCGTGTGTGGTGTCGTTTCCCATTCAAAGTGGCAAGTCTTTGAGCAGAGCTTCCAGGCATCTCTGTTTCCAGATCATCACCTTGCGGTTGTGTCCGTGGAACAAAGACAGAGATGGTGCTCAGGGCTTGACATTCAAGAGGAAACCGGGCTGGGGACGCAGTAAGATTCTGAAGTTCCTCAGGACACACGTGTGTGTGCCTGGCTCTTTGAACACACGGAGCAGTGGGCAGGTGCCCTTGTTGGGATGGAATTGTCTCTGTTGCACAATGGTAGACATCTGTCTCTGACTGTCATGCACGTCCAGCATCTGCATATGTTGTTCGTTTTTCTTTTTTTCTTTTTTAAAGATTTTATTCATTTGACAGAGAGAGAGAGAGAGATCACAAGTAGGCAGAGAGGCAGGCAGAGAGAGAGAGGGAAGCAGGCTCCTGGCTGAGCAGAGAGCCCGATGCGGGGCTCGATCCCAGGACCCTGAGATCATGACCCGAGCCAAAGGCAGAGGCTTTAACCCACTGAGCCACCCAGGAGCCCCCACATATGTTGTTCTGAGAGGGATGAAGCACCTCTCCCTTCATCTGTAGCGTGTAGGGTTTAAGCCGTCATTTCCTTAGTTGTATAAATGCCTGACACAGGGCTGTGGCCCCTTCATTGTTCATTAGCGTAGAGGTCTGCCCTTGTCCTCTGCATTCTGGAAACTTGTGGGAAATGCTCTTGTCCAGTTGGGGAGGTGAGAACGAGAAACAGTGGCAGATGCTGGAGGCAGGTGTAGAGGGTTTGTTGGCATGTTGCTCAGTCACTTCCAGGGGG